>NW_025814713.1:0-71360 GCF_018902025.1 Drosophila willistoni | reverse complement strand
CCGAGTGGGTCGTACATTGACATAAGTACTTGCAAGAGCTCGCGTTTGGTTGGTGTTTTGTCGCTGTCTAAAACGTTGCGCTTCAGCCTGGCGAACTTGCAGATGAATGTGAATACGTCGGAGTTCGGCACCCAATATAAGCCGAGTACCTTTTCTGTGGCGGTTATTTTGACAGCTTCGGGGAGCAGCGAATCGCTCTTTAGTATTCGTAGGACCTCCTTTGAGTTAGAAGACCAATTGCGTATGTGGAAACCACCTGCTGCATGGATATCTCTGACTTGAGTTGCGATGTTTCCGACTTCCACGTAGTCGTCGCCACTGTATATAAAATCATTCACGTAGTGGTAGTACTTCACGGCTTGAGCTGCTTGAGGGTACTGTTGGCAGAATCGTTCTGCATTTTTGTCACGAATAAAGTGTGCAATGGAGGGTGCGCAATTGATTCCGAAAGTAAGCGCTTCCATAACATAGACGTTAGGCTCTTGCCTCTCGGATTTGCTGTCGAACCACAGAAACCTTTGCGCATGGGTGTCTGCTGTTCTCACTCGGATCTGGTGAAACATCTCGGCGATATCGCCACAGATCGCCACTCGTCCCACTCGGAATGAGAGTAAGAGGTCAAACAGGGAGTTTAGGAGATCTGGCCCACTCCAGATGTAGTTATTCAGGGCCTTGCCGCCGGATTGGGTGGCTGCATCCCATACAAGCCGGACCTTCTCTGGTTTATTTGGATTCTTAGTTATGAAGGTTGGTAGATACCATGTCCGTCTGTATGGTGCAGCTATTTCCTCCGGCGTCAGCATGCGAGCATAGCCCTTTTCGACGAGGTTTTCGATTAGCTTGGTGATTTGCTCCTTCAACTGTGGTTGTCGGGAAAATTGCTTTTGTAGGCATTTAAGCCATTTTAGTGCGTTTGCGTAGCTATCAGGTAATAAAACTTCAGGGTCTTTCCACATTAGACCGACCTCGTACCTGCCATTCTTCAAGGCGGTAGTGGATTCAAGTCTGGTTAGAGCTTGAGTTTCTTCTGGTGATGATAGCGGTTTTGCTGTGGTAGCGTCTAATGAGAACGCTTGTTTGATGATCTCATACAGCTTAGCGTCTTCGTTTCTGCATCCACACATGTGAATGCAGAAATCACCTTCAACTACACAAACCATGGACAACACATCAAAAAGGGCAACAAATAACACATATGTACATATATACGTACATACATATTTACACACATACATATATCCATACATAAATATATAGACGCTTACATATATACATACATACATATATACATACATACATATATACATAATTAACTGAAGGAGAGAACGGCATTGTCGCCGAATAAAAATGATAATTGTGTGTTGAACATCAAACAAGACAGAGGTTTTAATTTTATAATAAAATGAAGTAAGTAAGTCGTCTCGCCGACTTAGGTATACTTTACACCATGCATTTTCACATGCTTCTTACAAGCATATCTTAGTATCTCGCTCACTCAATCATACGAGCACCCTAGCGCCCCCACCAGCCAACGGCCAACTCCGGCCTTATGGAAAAACGTTTATATGCATAACTCGACTGTTTTTTGTCCGATTTTCGTCAAATTTGGTATTTTGGTAGATATTAGTATTAAATTTAAGTGTGCTGAATTTGATTGCATAAGGTAAAAAAATACGGGAGATAATCAAGTTTTTCAAATTACGGAGGCGGAAAAGGGCGTGGCAAAATTTTTATACATACAAAATGTGTGCATTTACTAAGCGAATATACATACCAAATATGGTGTCTCTAGCTGGAATAGTTTTTGAGATAAACGCTTTTTTTAAATTGCGGGGGCGGAAAGGGGCGTGGCAAAAATTGAAATAAACTTGATCACTCTACATACTACACGAGTCTACATACCAAATTTGGTGGCTCTAGCTCTTACAGTCTCCGAGAACTAGGTGTTCATACGGACAGATGGACAGACGGACAGACGGACGGACGGGCGGACATGGCTAGATCGACTCGGCTGTTGATCCTGATCAATAATATATATGTGGGGTCGGAGATGCTTCCTGCTGCCTGTTACATACATTTTGGCGACTTTAATATACCATTTCACCCTATGGGTGTATGGTATAAATACTAAGAAGTAAATAAACACAGGGAGCAGTCCTCGGTAGATGAGTTGTCTAAGTGGCCTAGTCATTTAGTCAACTGAACAACGAGGATCCGGGTTCGAATCCCAGGCTAGTGTATGGATGTAGTTTTCGTCTAAGCCGAAGGCCTTAGTTGCCAGTGCTTGTAAATATAGTTAGGTTGATAGTTTACAACTATATCCTATACTTTAATATAATACAATACAATACAATACAAACACAGGGAAAAGTAACTCTTTTCCTCGAACACGACTTGGCCAAGATGTTAACTGGCACAGCTTAACGACTTCAGGAACCCGAAGGAACCTACGTTCATGCATAATAGAGAGCTGCATTAATGGAAGCAAAGTCAAAGTCAAATGAATCCATTCGAATTGAATTCAAATAAATGAGTGACAACTACACAATGAAATGAATGAGTGTGAGTTTGTACTTGTCATATCTCGCAAAATACGTAACTCTGTTTAATGAAAGGCAATGAATTGAGTGTCAAAACATCGAATTGTACTAAGGCACTCGAATCATTAGAATTATTCGAATTGACTCATTTTTATTGGGATGTTTAAAAGCAACAAAAACTAATTATTTTATCAAAAATGTATGGAAAATAATGGCGAAATGGGGGCTATTAAAATTAAAATATGCTATACACCAAAAACTTAAGGACACAGTTTTGGATTTGACAATTTGGGACAAATTTTGTAAAATCTATTTTTTCTAAATTAGATTCCTAGTTGCCACGAACCGTGAAAACATAAATAAGGCTTTCTAATATATTATAAAAAAAAAAATTATATTCTTTAATCCATCATATACACAATGGATCTACTTTTTAATATACTTCACTATTTGGAAAAAAAATTCTTCTCTATCTCTGTAGGGGGTTTGAACCCGATAACAACAGTATTGTAGTCTGAGTAGGTCTCCACTGAGCCACTAACCACTCTAGTTTTGTAGTACAGTAATCACATATAGTTAAAAAATATACAATACAAATAAATACTAAATACTAAAATCAGAATTGGAATTCGAATGCACTCGAATCATAGCAACTCATTGACTCACTTTCTAACTCATTCAATTCGTTTTGTTTCGTTTGAATGTTGTGCGACTGATTTTTACGTCGCACACTCATTTAGTTGAAGTCGATTTTCAAAGTCATTCAATTCATTTATTTGGTTTTAAATGTTGTTAACTGGAATTGATTTTTCTATCATTCATGCAGCTCTCTAATGCATAAGTATCTAAGTAGAGATTGTTAAGTGCGCTAAACCAGTGCATTTAGCGATTGAACCAACTGTATCGGACAGAGCGATAAAGACAACAAAACATGTACATATGTACTCTCTCCATGATATTGATGTTGGTGTTGCTTTTGAGTTTCACTCGAATTTAAAATATTTCATCATCTTTTTCAAATTTTAGCTTCGGGTGTATTTGTTCCCCCGGATTCAGCAATTCCCGTTAAGCACATACCCACATGTATATGGGTACAAGCTGCGTAACAAGCGACATTGTCGTTTGCTACATTTTGCAGACTTGCATGTCTCGTCAGAGTGACGGAGATGCCGCAACGGTACAAAGTTGCTCGCGACAAGCGTCTCTATATCATCATCTTTTTTCGTCTGACCGCGTCGCGAGTCGCACATTTTGGTGGCTTTACGTGCTCCGTTAGAACAGAACGACAGCGATGTCGCGACAATCAGAATTGTTTGACGAGTTGCGTCACAAATTTTGGAGTGCGTTTTGTAGTTTCCTAACCTTTTGGGCAGCGAGTCATTTAATTTTCAACCGCCTTGGAAGCAACATCGATCTTCAAAAAAAAAAATATAAAAGAAAAGTAGACAGAAGTCAAAGTATGTGCAAATTAAACAGCAAGCTGTGAAATTCGAATGCTTCAAGTTTGTCAACTGGAGCGAGCAAAGGCCCAACAATATTCGCCGAAAGTGAAAGGGGTAAGGTACATATATATATAGATGTAGCGTTGATTTAGCGATCGTTACTATATTTATTTATTTATTAATATTTGAATTGTTTGATGACAATCGAGTCCAATATATTGTTAGAATTTAAACATACTTATAGAAATAACACTGGACTAGTTATGGACCTTGACGTGCGACTCAATTGACAGTTTCTTTGCGAATAATCCACGGCCTCTTTAACAAGCTCTCTCTAAACTTATATAATGATTCTATGCCCTGCTCTCTCTACTACTACTAGAATGTTCGGCCACTACGCGTTTGTCTCTTCTCTTCTATCACTTTGGATTGCTCTCTCTCTCAATGCCATTTCCCACATAGACATAAAAAAAAAACAACAAAATTGATTCAAATAAAATATGTAAAACTATAAACAAAAAACACTACTATAAAAATAGTATAACTTTCCCCAACTTTGTGATTCCCAAGGAACCCTCCCAAGTAAAAGGGGGCAAACCAGCCTCTGGTTTTCATACTCAAAAAAAAAAAAAAAGAGAACAAATAGTTAAACGACACATAAGCTCTTTAAACCAACACATAAGTTGTTGTACAAATTTTTTTCGTGTTCTTATTGCGCTAGACGGTTATATGTGCCCACAAGTTCGTGTGTATGTGTAACCGGAACCTGCTGTATTAGACAAAGCTAATAAAAAATAAAAAAAAAAAAACAAAAAATACACAAAACACAAAAAAAAAACAAATAATATAAAAAAAAAAAAAAACTATATATCAATTTTGAAACAACAATAAAGATGTTGAATACACATAAAAGGTGTGTCATAGCTTAATCTGGTGAAATTAACGGCTGATGACTGTCCGCCCTTAGTTGGGACTACTGCAACGAGCAACAATCTCAGCTAGCTTCAGCACAACCGCGAAATAAAACAACAAATATTTAAACCCATCATTTCATCGCTTGCCACACGGAGGGACAACAATTCGTGAGTCAACAGATTCAAAAAAAAAAGAAGCAAGGACACCTTGCTTACACAACACTAATTACAATAAAACATAAGTAAGAGAGATATATTAAGCTACGATTAAGTTAAAAAGTGTAGCAGGCTCTCTCTCTCTGTGACTACTCTGGCATTTCTCAGAGAGCGAACGATCATCAGATCTGCGAGAGTTATGAGAGAGAGCAAGCGTGGCAGTCTAAGCCAGGGCCCGGCACAAAGAGAGCGCTAAAAAAGTTTAGTTGTATGTGTGCACTTGCTTGTATGCGTATGTTGCTTTACACTGCGCAAAATTAAACTTCATCAAATTCTGCCTCGAATCAAGAAAACGAGTGCAGCAAATAATCTTATGCAAGAAAAAGATAGAGAAACAAAGCAGCGATCAATTTTTTCATGTGTGTTTTCTTAACAAAGCGACATAGATCTGCTTGCGTCGAAATGCTGAGGGAAACTAAATCAACCCTCATCCTCTGTGTAAGGACTTCGGCAGCCGTTCGGTTACACGCATACGAGGTGCCGAACGTGTTCGTCCCCCGGGTGATATGAATGCCGGGCTCTGGTCTAAGCCAGAGGTAGGCGCCCATAGCCCGTGCGGGCACTTTTGCTTGGCAATTGCTCGTGTGGCCGTCTGTGTGCATGCCGATGTGAGCACGAAGTACAAGTTGAGAGCGTAAAAAAACAGCTAGTGTCACACAGACTTTTGACGAAAGCAGTACTATGTCGCTTTGTTACGCAGCTACACGCAGAAAAATTAATGCTTCACTTTCTTACATGGCAACTTTAAAAATTTTTTGCCATTATTTATATTTTGTCCCTATAGGGTAAAAAGTATATTATAATATAATTAGGTCGAAATTATTCTTTTTCACTTTTTTTATTCGTTTTTTCACATACGATTCGCGCAGTGTAAAGCAGCTTACGCACACATGCAAGCGCACGCATACATTGACGGTTTGAGCTGGCTCTCTTTGTGCCTACCCCTGGTCTAAGCAAAACGGTTGAGCAAGGCGGTCGTGTAATTAATTCTAAGTTCACCCATTGTGTACCTAACCTAACCGTGAATAAGAACTGTGTTACTAAAAGAACATTCATATAAACCCTTAATTGAACTAAACTAATAAAGATACCTAAAGCTAAACTCCTAGTTGCATCTTGTCATAACTTCAGAAGTGGTCCTTATCCACATATATATTGAGTGACGAAATAAATATAGCTGATTATTCAGTAGATCAATTAAAGCAATGGTTGGTGGCACTAAAAATGCCATCAAGTGGTCCTAAAGCCGAACTAGAGCTCCGCTTAAACCAAATTCCAATCGAGACACGTGGCAGCGCACCACCTATGGACGACGAACAGGATTATTCAAGCCACGATCTGAATGACATAGAATTGCTTCACCCAGAGCAGTTACCCAGACAAATATCACGACGCCAGAGCGACGCCAGTGATGATGACGCCTTGCAACAAGAAACGAGGAGCTTTTGGATCAGGTCATCGAAGGCATCCCGGACAAAGGTCAGCGCACACAAGCGCGCATCCAATGCTTCACTAGTCCTAGACAAATGTTAAAGGCATTTGCTGAGGTGCACCTTGATGTCGCTGAGCAAACTACAAAGGACATAAACACCGGCACCAGACGTCATGAGTTACGTTGCCGCAACTGTAACATTAAAGGACTTTTGTGGAAGGATTGCAACAAGACGATTAGAGCCCGTGGCTCATGTTATGTTTGCGGTTCAATGGAACACTGGGCAGCTAAATGCCCGGCCAAGACGCGCTATTCGACTAAGGACAACTTCCCAGAACCTGGCGGAACTGCTAAGAAGACCGAATCAGCCAGGAGCAGCGACCCAAATGATGACGACTACCCAAGCAAAAGCCGCCTCCATACAACCCAGCACAACAACAATTATGTAAGAAGATTTAAGATAAATTTTTTAGACATTCCTTATCATTCCATTATTGTAGCGTGCCTCGTAGACTCGGGGAGTCCAATCTCTATAATTAAGAAGTTCCTACCCGTCGAAGCGCAAATATCTTCAGTCGATACACCCTATCACGGCATTAATGAAAGCCAACTAATTATTTTTGGAAAAATATTTTGTTACATTATGAAAAATTCAGATAAAAATTACTTTCACTTAGTTATTGTCTCCGACGAGTCTATGAGCTGCGACGCTATTTTTGGAAGGGATTTTTTAAAAAAGCGATATAAAATTAGATTTAGATTGTTTAAAGACTGCCATAGTAGAAGAACGTAAATGTTTAAGTAAAATCATCAGAAGCGACTTGTCAGCAACACAGAACAAAAATAACGATAATAGAAAAACAGTTATTGAAAATTGTAATGGAAAAGAAGACGAAATTGTTAGTGAAATATCAGAAATGAAAGTCAAGAACATTTATGTAAAGGTAGACAAAACTGATGAAATGCTTAATGTATGTGAATATGTTAATGTACACAAAGATGTTAACGACAAATTTTCTAATGAATATGAACATGTGAATGAAGAGTTTAATAATGTAAATGAAAATGTTACTCTTAATGAACAAGTAGTTAATGCAAAAGATGTGAATGAAAATATGTTTAATGATAATGAAACAAAAATTACAAGAAAAGAAGTATTTAGTGCAGACAAAAACACAAAAATTGATCACAAACCACAAGATACACTAACAAACGAGACTTTCATAGGAGAAACCAGAGAACAACCAGGAATCAATGAAGAGAAATTGTACTTGGTAGAGGATTTTGACAAGAGCATGCTAAAGATTTGCCACATTAACGAAGACGATTTAGAATCAGAATATGTGATTAGTAAGGATATCGAGTATAAAACGCGTCGCCAATTTCAGCAATTAGTTAGAAACAAGTATATTGATGCCTATGGACCAGAAACACCAGATATCAAGTGCTCAATGAAGCTAAGCTAAGAATTCTAAACCGTTTAGTTGTGCACCTAGGCGATTAGCATATACAGAGAAGGAAAAGCTACAACTTTTGCTGGATGAATACCTAAAAGAAGGAATTATTAGGCCAAGCGATTCTGAATACACGTCACCCATTGTGTTAGTAAAGAAAAAACTGGGGATATACGTTTATGCATAGACTTTAGAAAGTTAAATAAGATTATTGTTAAAGACAATTACCCCTACCACTAATTGACGACTTATTGGACAGACTAGTAAACAAACGGGTCTTTTCAAAATTAGATTTGAAGAACGGATATTTTCATGTCTTTGTTGACGAAGAGTCAGTCAAATACACATCCTTTATTACACCACTTGGACAATATGAGTTTTTAAGAATGCCAATGGGGATAAAAAACGCATCACATGTATTTCAAAGATTTATTAACCGAATTTTTGAAGATATGATTCGAAGAGGAGAAGTCCTCGTCTACATGGACGACATCATGATAGCTAGTGCGAATATAAAGGATCATATGCAAACGTTAGAAGAAGTATTTGGAAGATTAGTTCAGAACATGTCAAGCATAAAGTACCTGGGCTACAAAATTACGGAGAATGTAATTAGTGCAGATGATAAGGGCTTAGATGCAGTTAAAAATTTCCCAGTACCAGACAAAATACATGCGGTTAAGAGTTTCTCTTGAGGCACCTGTGTTGTCAATTTACGATCATAGAGACGAAACAGAACTGCATTGCGATGCAAGAGCTTTGGGTTTTGGCGCAGCCTTGTTACAGAATAAAGCGGATAGCAAAAGGCATCCGACATTTTATTTTTCCAAAAGATCGAGCGAAGTTGAGTCAAAATATCATAGTTTCGAATTGGAAACGCTAGCAATTGTATATGCCTTGCGTAGATTCAGAATATATGTTCAAGGGAAATGTTTCAAAATTTTAACAGACTGCAACTCCTTGACGCTTACTTTAAACAAAGTAGAATTAAACCCCAGAATAGCAAGATGGGCGCTCGAGCTCCAAGAATATGACTACGAACTAGTACATCGATCGGGAAATCAAATGCAGCATGTGGATGCTTTAAGTAGATGCGCCAATGTTATGGTAATAGAGCCCAACAGTTTTGAGGATAATTTAGTTATTTGCCAGGGGAAAGATCTAGAGCTGCAGGAAATTAAGAAAATGTTAGAGAATTCAGAGCACAAATGGTATGAGATGAGGAACGGGGTTGTTTATAGAAAAACGAATGATAAAAGAATTCTTTTTTATGTTCCTAAAGGTATGGAGAATCATGTCCTATAGAAGTACCACGATGAATTGGGTCACGTAGGTAGGGATAAAATGTTAGATGCAATAGGGAAGAGTTACTGGTTCCCAAATCTTAAAGATAAGGCGATAAAACATATACAAAACTGTTTACGATGCGTAGCTTTCTCTCCCAAATGCGGCAAAGGGAAGGGTTTTTGAACAGCATCCCAAAAGGGGACAAACCATTTGACCATTACGGTCCGATTGAAGCAGGAAGAGCAAAGAAACATATATTCGCAGTAGTGGACGCTTGCGTCGCTGCTTGCGTCGAAATGCTGAGGGAAACTAAATCAACCCTCATCCTCTGTGTAAGGACTTCGGCAGCCGTTCGGTTACACGCATACGAGGTGCCGAACGTGTTCGTCCCCCGGGGGATATGAATGCCGGGCTCTGGTCTAAGCCAGAGGTAGGCGCCCATAGCCCGTGCGGGCACTTTTGCTTGGCAATTGCTCGTGTGGCCGTCTGTGTGCATGCCGATGTGAGCACGAAGTACAAGTTGAGAGCGTAAAAAAACAGCTAGTGTCACACAGACTTTTGACGAAAGCAGTACTATGTCGCTTTGTTACGCAGCTACACGCAGAAAAATTAATGCTTCACTTTCTTACATGGCAACTTTAAAAATTTTTTGCCATTATTTATATTTTGTCCCTATAGGGTAAAAAGTATATTATAATATAATTAGGTCGAAATTATTCTTTTTCACTTTTTTTATTCGTTTTTTCACATACGATTCGCGCAGTGTAAAGCAGCTTACGCACACATGCAAGCGCACGCATACATTGACGGTTTGAGCTGGCTCTCTTTGTGCCTACCCTGGTCTAAGCAAAACGGTTGAGCAAGGCGGTCGTGTAATTAATTCTAAGTTCACCCATTGTGTACCTAACCTAACCGTGAATAAGAACTGTGTTACTAAAAGAACATTCATATAAACCCTTAATTGAACTAAACTAATAAAGATACCTAAAGCTAAACTCCTAGTTGCATCTTGTCATAACTTCAGAAGTGGTCCTTATCCACATATATATTGAGTGACGAAATAAATATAGCTGATTATTCAGTAGATCAATTAAAGCAATGGTTGGTGGCACTAAAAATGCCATCAAGTGGTCCTAAAGCCGAACTAGAGCTCCGCTTAAACCAAATTCCAATCGAGACACGTGGCAGCGCACCACCTATGGACGACGAACAGGATTATTCAAGCCACGATCTGAATGACATAGAATTGCTTCACCCAGAGCAGTTACCCAGACAAATATCACGACGCCAGAGCGACGCCAGTGATGATGACGCCTTGCAACAAGAAACGAGGAGCTTTTGGATCAGGTCATCGAAGGCATCCCGGACAAAGGTCAGCGCACACAAGCGCGCATCCAATGCTTCACTAGTCCTAGACAAATGTTAAAGGCATTTGCTGAGGTGCACCTTGATGTCGCTGAGCAAACTACAAAGGACATAAACACCGGCACCAGACGTCATGAGTTACGTTGCCGCAACTGTAACATTAAAGGACTTTTGTGGAAGGATTGCAACAAGACGATTAGAGCCCGTGGCTCATGTTATGTTTGCGGTTCAATGGAACACTGGGCAGCTAAATGCCCGGCCAAGACGCGCTATTCGACTAAGGACAACTTCCCAGAACCTGGCGGAACTGCTAAGAAGACCGAATCAGCCAGGAGCAGCGACCCAAATGATGACGACTACCCAAGCAAAAGCCGCCTCCATACAACCCAGCACAACAACAATTATGTAAGAAGATTTAAGATAAATTTTTTAGACATTCCTTATCATTCCATTATTGTAGCGTGCCTCGTAGACTCGGGGAGTCCAATCTCTATAATTAAGAAGTTCCTACCCGTCGAAGCGCAAATATCTTCAGTCGATACACCCTATCACGGCATTAATGAAAGCCAACTAATTATTTTTGGAAAAACATTTTGTTACATTATGAAAAATTCAAATAAAATTTACTTTCACTTAGTTATTGTCTCCGACGAGTCTATGAGCTGCGACGCTATTTTTGGAAGGGATTTTTTAAAAAAGCGATATAAAATTAGATTTAGATTGTTTAAAGACTGCCATAGTAGAAGAACGTAAATGTTTAAGTAAAATCATCAGAAGCGACTTGTCAGCAACACAGAACAAAAATAACGATAATAGAAAAACAGTTATTGAAAATTGTAATGGAAAAGAAGACGAAATTGTTAGTGAAATATCAGAAATGAAAGTCAAGAACATTTATGTAAAGGTAGACAAAACTGATGAAATGCTTAATGTATGTGAATATGTTAATGTACACAAAGATGTTAACGACAAATTTTCTAATGAATATGAACATGTGAATGAAGAGTTTAATAATGTAAATGAAAATGTTACTCTTAATGAACAAGTAGTTAATGCAAAAGATGTGAATGAAAATATGTTTAATGATAATGAAACAAAAATTACAAGAAAAGAAGTATTTAGTGCAGACAAAAACACAAAAATTGATCACAAACCACAAGATACACTAACAAACGAGACTTTCATAGGAGAAACCAGAGAACAACCAGGAATCAATGAAGAGAAATTGTACTTGGTAGAGGATTTTGACAAGAGCATGCTAAAGATTTGCCACATTAACGAAGACGATTTAGAATCAGAATATGTGATTAGTAAGGATATCGAGTATAAAACGCGTCGCCAATTTCAGCAATTAGTTAGAAACAAGTATATTGATGCCTATGGACCAGAAACACCAGATATCAAGTGCTCAATGAAGCTAAGCTAAGAATTCTAAACCGTTTAGTTGTGCACCTAGGCGATTAGCATATACAGAGAAGGAAAAGCTACAACTTTTGCTGGATGAATACCTAAAAGAAGGAATTATTAGGCCAAGCGATTCTGAATACACGTCACCCATTGTGTTAGTAAAGAAAAAAACTGGGGATATACGTTTATGCATAGACTTTAGAAAGTTAAATAAGATTATTGTTAAAGACAATTACCCCCTACCACTAATTGACGACTTATTGGACAGACTAGTAAACAAACGGGTCTTTTCAAAATTAGATTTGAAGAACGGATATTTTCATGTCTTTGTTGACGAAGAGTCAGTCAAATACACATCCTTTATTACACCACTTGGACAATATGAGTTTTTAAGAATGCCAATGGGGATAAAAAACGCATCACATGTATTTCAAAGATTTATTAACCGAATTTTTGAAGATATGATTCGAAGAGGAGAAGTCCTCGTCTACATGGACGACATCATGATAGCTAGTGCGAATATAAAGGATCATATGCAAACGTTAGAAGAAGTATTTGGAAGATTAGTTCAGAACATGTCAAGCATAAAGTACCTGGGCTACAAAATTACGGAGAATGTAATTAGTGCAGATGATAAGGGCTTAGATGCAGTTAAAAATTTCCCAGTACCAGACAAAATACATGCGGTTAAGAGTTTCTCTTGAGGCACCTGTGTTGTCAATTTACGATCATAGAGACGAAACAGAACTGCATTGCGATGCAAGAGCTTTGGGTTTTGGCGCAGCCTTGTTACAGAATAAAGCGGATAGCAAAAGGCATCCGACATTTTATTTTTCCAAAAGATCGAGCGAAGTTGAGTCAAAATATCATAGTTTCGAATTGGAAACGCTAGCAATTGTATATGCCTTGCGTAGATTCAGAATATATGTTCAAGGGAAATGTTTCAAAATTTTAACAGACTGCAACTCCTTGACGCTTACTTTAAACAAAGTAGAATTAAACCCCAGAATAGCAAGATGGGCGCTCGAGCTCCAAGAATATGACTACGAACTAGTACATCGATCGGGAAATCAAATGCAGCATGTGGATGCTTTAAGTAGATGCGCCAATGTTATGGTAATAGAGCCCAACAGTTTCGAGGATAATTTAGTTATTTGCCAGGGGAAAGATCTAGAGCTGCAGGAAATTAAGAAAATGTTAGAGAATTCAGAGCACAAATGGTATGAGATGAGGAACGGGGTTGTTTATAGAAAAACGAATGATAAAAGAATTCTTTTTTATGTTCCTAAAGGTATGGAGAATCATGTCCTATAGAAGTACCACGATGAATTGGGTCACGTAGGTAGGGATAAAATGTTAGATGCAATAGGGAAGAGTTACTGGTTCCCAAATCTTAAAGATAAGGCGATAAAACATATACAAAACTGTTTACGATGCGTAGCTTTCTCTCCCAAATGCGGCAAAGGGGAAGGGTTTTTGAACAGCATCCCAAAAGGGGACAAACCATTTGACCATTACGGTCCGATTGAAGCAGGAAGAGCAAAGAAACATATATTCGCAGTAGTGGACGGGTTTACAAAGTTCGTTAGACTATATACGACAAAGACAACGAGTACCAAAGAGGTGATAGAAGCATTAAAAAACGTATTTCAGGAGTTATAGTAGACCGAGATGTATAGTTTCCGACAGGGGTAGTTGTTTCACTTTATCAGAATTCGAGACGTTTTTAGATAGTCAGGGTGTGCAACATGTAAAGATAGCGACAGGATCCCCGCAAGCCAACGGGCAAGTAGAAAGGCTAAACCGAAGTTTGGGACCTATGATAGCAAAGTTAGCAGAACCATACAAGGGAAATCATTGGGATACAGTTGTCGAGGATGTAGAACACGCACTGAACAACACTTTTCACAGAAGCATCAAGCAATACCCCAGCATAATGTTATTCGGAATAGCTCAAAGAGGAAACGTTATAGACGAATTTAGAGAAAAGATTGAAGAATTGGATAGTACAGAAAGCCCACTAGACTTAGAAGAGATAAGAAGATTAGGAGCTTCACACATTCGTCGATCATAAGAATATAACGAAGTGCTCTTGTCAACAGCAAAAGAACTTCAGCAAGAGAGTATAAAGAAGGCGACTATGTTATCGTTAAGAACTTTGACAGCACAGCAGGTATATCTCGTAAGCTTATCCCAAAAAGCAAGGGACCATACGTCATACAAAAGGTTCTAAGGAATGATACGTTTTTATTAAAAGATGTAGAAGGGTTCCAACTTTCCAGAAACCCATATCAAGGAGTATGGAGTGAACAAAACATAAAACCATGGATAGGAGATGTATAAAAGAAATAACATAAGTATATCTTGGAATAGTTAAATTGTAATATGTTAAATTTTAAGCGTGAATTGTATAGCGTATATCAACAGTAAGATCAGGAGATCTTATATTGTCAGGACGGCCGAATAGTAGCAGGCTCTCTCTCTCTGTGACTACTCTGGCATTTCTCAGAGAGCGAACGATCATCAGATCTGCGAGAGTTATGAGAGAGAGCAAGCAAAGTAAGCAAAACGGTTGAGCAAGGCGGTCGTCTAATTAATTCTCAGTTCACCCATTGTGTACCTAACCTAACCGTGAATAAGAACTGTGTTACTAAAAGAACATTCATATAAACCCTTAATTTAACTAAACTAATAAAGATACCTAAAGCTAAACTCCTAGTTGCATCCTGTCATAAAAGTAAGAAACACGATCTAAGAGACTAGATAGTAACAAAACAAATTCAAAAAAAAAAGTTTTCGAATTACTAATGAGTTTCGAATTATCAATGCCTTTAGATCAGGAGATTCCTCCAGCCCAACCCACTGGCCCCCAAACTCAGGAGCCATTGGGTGGGTTTAAGATATCCGATTTATTACAATTGATTCAGTCTATGCCTGTATATGAGGGAAATAAAGAGGGACTAAAAGAATTCATTACCAATGTTGAGGAGTTTTTAATGCTTATTAAAGGAGCAGATCAGACACCTGCCGGGGTCATGATTTTGAGAGCAATCAGGAACAAAATTCAGGGTAAAGCTCATGAAGTCTTGTATCAATCAAATGTGCGACCTTAATTAAATACTTTGTCGATAAAAGAACCGAGTATAATCTAGTAGCCGAACTTGGAATATTAACACTGCAAAGAAATCCGGTAGAGATATTATACGAAAAAATCACAAATATTCAAAGAGCTCTACTAAACATCATTGACCAAAAGGATACCAATCCAACTATCATACAAACAAAGAAAGAATTGTTTCTTAACCAATGTCTAACCACTTTCCTGAAGGGACTTCGTGGACCTTTAGGTTCAATAGTTCGAGGCAGAGAGCCCACGGATATCGTTACAGCATATGAAATAGCAATTGCGGAAAAGGAAGTTTATACTAGTCAAAGAGAAGCTAGGCGAATAAATCAGAGCTTTGAAAGAACAACGTATAATGGTCAAAATTCGGAATCGTTTGGGCCCCGAAACCAACAAAAAAGGAGAGAAATTGGTCTCAAGAGGGAAAAACAAATAATTACAGTAACAACAATCAAAGACCATTTAAACAAAAAAAGTACGACAATGAGCAACAAAGTGATCGACAGAGACAGAAAAATTGGGGGAATTCCAACTTCTCTAACCAGTCTGCAAAATCCAACACAAACAACAGTAATCAAATAAAAAAAAGAGATGAGTTGCACAACATTAATGATGACCAAAATTTTCAGTATGTAGCCTCAACATCCAAGCAGGCTACATAACCAAGCACACACATGGCTCGATTTTACCATATGTTCAAGTTCAATTCCCATTTGGTAAAAAATTAAACCTTTTGATCGACACAGGGTCTACTACTTCTTTTATTGACCCTTAATTTGTTCCAAGTGAACAACATATTAAACTAACCTAGCCAAGAATTATAAAAACAATTATAAATACACATGCACTATATTCAGCATGTTTACTAGACATGTTTAATGAATTTAACCAAAATGGTACACTAAAATTTTTATTATTTAAATTCCATTCATTTTTCGATGGCCTTATAGGAGTCGATTTACTAAAAACATTGAAATCAAAAGTAGACTTAGAAAATTTCGTGTTGATCACACAAAATGCTAAACTCCCAATACTCACAAAAAAAAATTTAGCAGGAGAAAAGCTAGAGGTTGAGCATTCAACCAGAAAACTAATCAAGATCCCTGTTAACCTTAAAGAAGGCACTTTTCTTTGTCAGGAAATACAACTAGATAATGACCTTTTTATTTCAAACGGATTATATTCAGCAGAAAAAAACTTCAGTTGGGTCGAAATAACAAATTACTTCGACTCACATAAAGTATATGTTTTGACCAACCACTTCAAGTAAATTCATATTCCAAAGGTCAGCGTATAGAAGTAAACATCGCTTTCCAAAATGATAATAAAACAGATTTAAGCTCATTTGATTTTAACAAAATAATTAGAACTGCACATATCAACTCAGAAGAAATCCAATTATTAAAAGACATTTGTGTTGAATTTTCTGACATCTTTTATGATGACAGTAAGCAACTATCATTTACAAACGAAGTCAAACATAAGATTTTGACTAAAGATGATATCCCTATTTATACAAGACCCCATAGGAATGGGTTCTATGAAAGAATTGAGGTAAAGGAACAATTAAAAAAATTACTCGATAATAAAATAATAAGACATAGTCACTCTCCTTGGAGTGCACCAGTTTGGCTTGTGCCAAAAAAGCCGATGCCTCAGGAAAAAGAAAGTGGCGTCTAGTTGTAGATTTTAGATAAAAGACAAGTACCCTATGCCAATAATAAACGATGTCTTGGATAGAATTGGGAAATCGAAATATTTTTTAATACTGGATTAAGCCAGTGGTTACCACCAGATAGAGATGCACAAGGACGACATCCAGAAAACAGCATTTTCGGCGGAGTGAGGACATTTCGAGTTTATCAGAATGCCCTTTGGCCTGACTAATGCACCTGCAACTTTTCAAAGGGTAATAGATTCCTTATTTGGTGACTTATTTGGACCCTGTTGCCTTGCATATATGGATGACATCATTGTTTTCTCGCCATCCTTACAGGAACATATCCAACATTTAAAAAAAGTCTTCAAGAAAATTAGAAATGCAAATTTAAAATTACAACCGGATAAGTCTGAATTCCTGAAAAAGGAAATCGAATATCTGGGTCACATTGTTACCCCCGAAGGGGTAAAGCCAAACCCGACAAAGATTGAGACAATAAAGAAATTCCCTTTGCCTACTACACAGAAACAAATTAAATCATTCTTAGGTGTCATGGGTTATTATAGAAAGTTTATTAAAGATTTTGCTAAAATAACAAAACCACTAACTAAACAACTGAAGGGAAAATCAAAGGTTACTGTTGACTCACATGTCAATAAAAACTTTCGAATATTGTAAAACCTTGTTATGTAATGACCCGATCCTAATATACCCTGATTTCGATAAACCGTTTATACTTACTACAGATGCAAGTAATGTCGCTTTAGGGACTGTTTTATCTCAAGGAAACTTGGGATCGGACAAGCCAGTTTCATTCGCTAGCAGAACACTAACGGACACCGAGGCGAACTACTCTACCGTCGAAAAAGAGATTCTTGGCATAATTTGGGCAATTAAGTATTTTAGACCGTATCTTTTTGGTCAAAAATTTAAAATTGTCACTGACCATAAGCCCCTGACATGGCTTATGAGTTTCAAGGAACCAAATTCCAAATTGGTGAGATGGAAGCTTAGACTGTTAGAGTACGATTACGAAGTTATATACAATGAAGTAAGTAAGTCGTCTCGCCGACTTGGGTATACCATACACCAGGTGAAACAAATATTTAAAATTTCGAAAACCAAATGTTTTAACATGCCTCATACCATATGCTATATCGCTCACTCTACAAACACACGAGCACTCTAGAGCCGCCACTAGCCAACGGCCAATTCTGCCCTTATGAATCGCGTAGCAAAATACGTTCATACGTAAATTTTGCATGTTTCTAGTCCGATTTCAATCAAATTTGGTAGTATGATAGAAATAGATAAGATTTATTAGTCTGCCAAATTTGATCGCGATGGTTAAAAAATTGCAAGAGCCAATCGGTTTTTTCTAAATTATGGAGGCGGAAGTGGGCGTGGCAACATATTAAAATATATGTATTCTTGCACTCAATACAATATCACCAGGCATGTCACAGTCTTCAATCATATCAGTCAGTCATATCTCATCAAAATAAAAAACGAACTTTAAAACTAAACGAAGAAAGGAAGGATCCACCAGAAGTGGAAACTGACGAGACAGTATTCAGAAAAGAAAATAGAAGAAATAAATGGACTCCTCGCTTTTCAAAACATATTGTCACTAAAGATAAGGGGGTCACATTTATTACAAAGAAAAAGCAAAAAATTCACAAGTCAAAAATAAAACGATTGACAAGAAAGCCTTAGCAAAAAACCAGGTATACATATATATAATATAAAATACAAAAACACAAGCAAACAAAAAATTATTAAATACGATTTTTCATACATACATACCTAATTATTGTAAACAACAACATACTTATTACACAAAAAGAATAAAAAAAAGAAAGGAATTTAGGGAAATTAAAGGGAGCATGAACAAACGAATAAACAATGTCAATCATCAATGAAACGTTAATAATAAAATAATTATAAGATTTTCAAACATTACCGATCAACCGATAATAACAAACAGAATATTATAAAAAATAAAAAAAAAAAAAAAAAAAAAAAATAAAAAAAAAAACTCTAAAAATAAGATCTATAAGGAATTAAGCACTGAACACAACGAAATCCGTGTTCGTCAATATTTAAATAGAATTGGTCTTAGCATTGATGTTATGTAAGTTAAGCACTTCTATCACAACTCATACCATAACATAGAAGCCATAGACCCAAGTCCGTCAACACATGCCCATTAACCGCATGCCCATTGGCCAACCCTATTTCATCATCACATGCAATACCCATTGGTCAACCCCACTCAATCGTCACATGCCCATTTGTCGCATGATCGCCAATCTCAAGTAACAGTCCGATCGCTAGGATAAACAATAAGCCTGCACCCCATTTTCCCAGGCCTTAGAAGAATGGTGTCGGGTTCGGTGCATACGCAGAATCACGCCACAAATTTCGGCAATAAACAAAGAATGGTCCTGAACACTTGTGTAAACAAAGAATGGTCCCACGCACTTAAAGTGGACTATTGGACTCAGCCAACGCCGCCGCCTGCGACGACGTCGATTACCCAAGCCTTCATCCAACATAATTGAACCATAGCAAATCAGTCTTGAGCCTAAGTACAAACCAACCGGTAACTTCGCTTAAACTCCGCCGAATTCGCTCACCAAAGTCAGCATCTTTCAGTTATAATATTAACATATTGTATTGTAATAAAAGTGACTTTATAAATAAAAATTCATTTTTTTAACCCGTGAGTGAAGGAAGTGTTTAATTGGCGCACGAGCAGGGACCCTGCTAAATACAACGTGATCGTGAGTTAGTGAAAGATACCAGTGATTCGTGACCAAAAAACGCGTTAAAGGCCTTTAGAGTCAGTGAAACAAAAACACTATCTCGAACTATACCACGAATCAGACAGGGTCATTTTAATCGCTGCAAATTCCTCTAAGACTAGTTCGGAGGAAAACTGAAAACCCAAAAGTGTTTGCCCAGGAGCGTTAGTACCTTCGACGTTGGAAAAGCGAGACCTCCTACAAACCGATCAGTAAAAGCACCGAGGATGATAGCATTAACCGGCACCAACTCCAATGGATGTCGACGGCTCTATTTTAATCAAAAAAGTTAACTACATGAATAAACCGAATGTTAATTTACCACAACAATTTGCTCTCAAGAGAGTCAACCAGTCCACCGCAAATTTTCCCAATAAAGTGCAGAGGCAATTCCATATAGAAACCGGTCCGTCAGGTGAACAATATATCACCATACCGCCTCAAGAAGAGCATTACTCCGATATGTCCGATTATCAGGCTGCTTATCAGGGCCAAGAAGACCCTTTTGAATCAGTCCCATATTCTGAGGTTCAACAATATCAACAGCAGGAGCAATATTTTACCTCACAAGGAGACAACTCAGAGTTAGTCCCACAGAACAAAGAGGAAACCAGACCACAATCGCAGGAGCCTCAACAACCACAAATCGAGGACACCGTTAATTTTTTAGGTTAAAGTGTTCCTCTTTGCCGTACTTTGTTGTCCGGGACAAAGACGGAACCTCATACAACTTCTTGATAGATACCGGCTCGAACAAGAACTATGTCCAACCAGAAATAGCAAAAAATATAAAAACGAATGAACACAAGTTTTACGCGAACACCGTAAGCGGTCGCATTTTAATAACCAGCCATATCCATTTGGGTTTATTTAACGAACCCAATAAACCAATAACATTCTTCCTATTACCTAATCTGAATCCGTTCCATGGAATTCTAGGTAATGACTCACTAAGAGAGTTAAACGCTATAATGATAGCGTAGCGACATCAATGGATGTAGGGAAAGATCTACTATACGTCAACAGCTCTCATGTTGTTAAAGTGAAGCAGATGCGAGCCCATCAGGTCCATACCCTCAAATCAGATGAGCTCACTAATCAGCAGAAATTAGGATTAAAGGCGCTCCAAGAGGAGTACAAATCGCTATTCGCGGACCCAAATAAAAAATTGACTTATGCTACTAATGTCCAAGGAGAAATCCGAACGACAACAGACACTCCAGTCTACACCAAGCATTACCCATATCCAGCCTCTCTAAGAGAAGTAGTAGAAGACCAGCTACAAGAATTATTACGAGATGGTATAATACGACCCTCACGGTCGCCCTATAATTCCCCTGTGTGGATAGTCCCTAAAAAGAGTGACTGCCTCGGGAATAAGCAATATAGGATGGTCATAGATTATAGAAAGCTCAATGCAGTTACAGTTTCGGATAGGTATCCTATCCCCGAAATCGGAGAAATGGTTGCGCAGTTGGGCAACAATAAGTATTTCTCTGTTCTTGATCTAAAGAGCGGATTTCATCAGATTTCCCTTAAGGAATCTGATATTGAAAAAACGGCATTCGCCGTGAATGGAGGGAAATACGAGTTCACGAGACTCCCCTTCGGCCTAAAGAATTCCCCATCAATATTCCAAAGAGCTCTCGATGATATTTTGAGAGATCTCATTGGAAAGATCTGTTACGTCTACATCGACGACATAATAATATTCAGTAAATCAGAGGAAGAGCATTTCCGACATCTAGCTTTGGTATTTTCTACCTTGTCCAAGGCAAATATGAAAGTCCAAGTTGATAAATGCAAATTCCTAAGACATAGCGTTGACTTCCTAGGCGTAGTAATTTCTAGGGAAGGAGTTAAAACCAATCCAGAGAAAATCCAAGCCATTAAAAAGTTCCCTATACCAAAGAACCTAAAACAACTAAGGTCCTTCCTGGGATTAGCTAGTTATTACAGAAGATTTATCAAAGATTTTGCTAAATTAGCTAGACCCTTGACTGCGTTACTGAGAGGAGAACATGGCAGAGCCAAGAAAAATGTCTCAAGTAAGATCGAAATCCGATTCGGTGAAGCCGAAACCGATGCCTTTGAGAAAGTGAAAAATGCATTAGTGTCACAAGACGTTATGCTAGCATACCCTGACTTTAGACAAGAGTTCCATCTAACCACCGATGCCTCAAACATCGCACTAGGAGCTTCTCTAGAACAGAATGGGAGACCGATTACATTTCTTTCCCGTGCGTTATCCAAAGCTGAAGAAAACTATGCCACAAATGAAAGAGAAATGCTAGCAATAGTATGGGCATTGGATAAGCTAAGAATGTATGTATACGGCAAGTCCAAGGTGAGCATTTACACCGACCACCAGACTCTCACTTATGCTCTCAGCCCAAAAAATAACAACATAAAGCTGAAGAAATGGAAAAGTTACCTGGAGGAATACAACTACGAGTTGAAATATAAACCGGGTAGCTCAAATGTCGTAGCAGACGCACTCTCTAGGAACCCTACTAACATAAATGCTAGTAGTACGTCAGCTACAGTCCACAGTGATGAAAGCTCAGGGCATGAACTCATTCCAGCAATGGAAGTACCCATCAATGTCTTTAAAAACCAATTGTTTATCCTCACTGGTGATAACGAATCCACCACTTTCGAAATACCATTCCCCACATACCACAGACATACAATAGTGAGAAGTAATTATTCTGAAAACGATCTTGTAACTATTCTAAAAGAAAAGATGGATCCGAGAATAGTAAATGGTATTTTCACTTCTGAAAGTATCATGGGTAAAATTCAACAAATTTTTCCGGAGCATTTTAGGAATTACAAGGCAAGATTCACCCAAATTCAAACTGTAGATGTCCATGATCAGACCCAAGAACAAGAAATCATAATTAAAGAACACCTTAGAGCACATAGAAATTCCATCGAAAATAAAAAGCAAATTTTATCTGAGTATTTTTTCCCAGGTATGAAGAAAAAAGTAGAAGCAATAGTAAACTCTTGCCAAACATGTAAACTCTCAAAGTATCAACGACACCCTCCGAATCAAGAAATACAACCAACCCCTATTCCGACATATCCAGGCGAAATAATTCATATAGATTTATATTCCACCCAAAATAAGATCATTCTAACAGCCATAGACAAATTTTCTAAGTATGCGCAAGTTAAACTCGTAAACTCAAAAGCAGCAGAACATCTTAAAGTACCCTTACGTGAGTTATTGATAGCCTTCGGTATGACGAAAACCGTGGTAATGGATAACGAAAAAGCTTTAAATTCTGCATCAATAAAATTTCTTTTAAATAATCAGTTAGGGATACAAGTCCACACTACCCCACCTTATACTTCATCCAGCAACGGCCAAATAGAAAGATTTCATTCCACATATACGGAAATAATGAGATGCTTGAAGTTAGAGCACCCCGAAATGGAATTTGAGGATTTGATATTCAAGGCTGTAGATGAATACAATAAAACAATCCACAGTACAACCAATAAAAAGCCAATAGAAGCATTTTTCGCAACAAATTTAATCCATACACCAGAAAAATTGGCACTCGAAAGGGAAAAGATTTCGGAAAACATCTTAAAGAAACAAAACAAAGACCTAGGGTACCATAACAAAACAAAAAAACCCATAAAAATTTACGATCCAGGTGAAACCATCTACGTTAGGATTAATAAACGATTAGGTTCGAAACTAACGTCTAGATACAAAAAAGAAATAGTAGCCGAAGATCTTAATACCAAAATTAAAACCAGGTCAGGCAGGATAGTTTATAAAAACCACTTGAAATATTGATAAACATCCTCTTCCGACAGATTGCTTATGTTACCACTTTGCTGGGGTCACACAACCATATTAGACTACACCAAGTCAAGAGTGGTCATGTTGGAAACCGGGTTAGCCGCGCGCCAGAATGGAACCTTTAAAATCGTCCATGTCATCGAACTAGAAAAATATCAAATGTCCATATCCGTTTTAAAAGAAGTCGTCAAAAATTCGACAAACCTAAGTCCGTATCAGCCTTTTTTGGCCTATGAGATAACGCGGATACAGAATGAACTGAGGAGGCTTCAGCCGATGCAGTTTAGAAACAAAAGATCGCTTGATATACTTGGCACGGCGTGGAAATGGTTAGCGGGCACACCTGATCACGAAGATCATATGATTGTGGTAAATAAGATCAATGAACAATTGGTAAACAATAATCGGCAGGTCGTAATTAATAATCTAATAGAAAATAAGATAAATGATTTAATTAAAATAACTAATACCATATTAATTAGAGGTAAACCCGAATCTAACAATAAGTCAAAAGAAATTGAAATAACCAAATTTAAATTGAGTCTCCTAAGAGAAGAAATAACAAATATTATCTATGCAATCGATTGGGCCAAGGCCAATACAGTAAATTCACTAATATTATCCTCTACCGAAATAGATTTCATCGAAACAATTAAAGAAGAAAGTTTAACATTTATAAACATTGAAGAATTAATAGAGTTTGCTGAGGTCAGTGTAGCCTCAGATGGTAAATCACTCCTTTATATTGTTAGCCTTCCCAGAGTAATTAATGAAATTTGTAAACAAATCCTAGCAATACCAATTAAATATCAAAAATTTATAGAAGAAATAGATTATGAAAACATCATGGAATGTAACAAGAAATATTTCGGGTTAACCAATAAGAGTAATTGTAAAATTCATAATGGTAAGACAATTTGTAAACTGGAAGATCTGACTAATTTAGAAAACAGTAAATGTATAGGAGCCTACTTGCAAAGAAGGAATCCCCAATGTAAGGTCATCAACAATCAGCACGTAAAATCTCATTCAGAAATAATGCCCGGTACCTTGCTGCTGAACCAATTCCAAGGGGACATCAGCATCAATGGAGAAAACATCACCCTAGAAGGCACCTTCATAATCCAAGCGGAAAACGCGACAGTCATAATAGAAGACTCCTGGTATATTGTGAAGACACGCTTTGAAGCCGAGGTTCAACCACCGCTGTTACAGTTACTATCAAATAAGCAGCAGAGAGGTGAAAAGCTATCGCTGGAAATGATCAAGGAGTTACACATCAATAATACTAATAATCTGGAGCGTATCCAAAGAAACAACTTGATTATGTCTTCGTCAAACTGGATTATTCTAACTCTTCTAGCAGCTGCGATGATAACATATTGCATCATTAAAAAGTACTGCAGCCACGGAACAGGCAACCATGGTCCACCAATGGAAGTCTCAATCGGGCCTGTCCAATATGTTGTTGCGACCGAGGACGTCCGCACTTAAAGGGGGAGGAGTTAAGCACTTCTATCACAACTCATACCATAACATAGAAGCCATAGACCCAAGTCCGTCAACACATGCCCATTAACCGCATGCCCATTGGCCAACCCTATTTCATCATCACATGCAATACCATTGGTCAACCCCACTCAATCGTCACATGCCCATTTGTCGCATGATCGCCAATCTCAAGTAACAGTCCGATCGCTAGGATAAACAATAAGCCTGCACCCCATTTTCCCAGGCCTTAGAAGAATGGTGTCGGGTTCGGTGCATACGCAGAATCACGCCACAAATTTCGGCAATAAACAAAGAATGGTCCTGAACACTTGTGTAAACAAAGAATGGTCCCACGCACTTAAAGTGGACTATTGGACTCAGCCAACGCCGCCGCCTGCGACGACGTCGATTACCCAAGCCTTCATCCAACATAATTGAACCATAGCAAATCAGTCTTGAGCCTAAGTACAAACCAACCGGTAACTTCGCTTAAACTCCGCCGAATTCGCTCACCAAAGTCAGCATCTTTCAGTTATAATATTAACATATTGTATTGTAATAAAAGTGACTTTATAAATAAAAATTCATTTTTTTAACCCGTGAGTGAAGGAAGTGTTTAATTTGTATAACCATTTAAATAATACATCATTTTTTTTTTTTTTTTTATAATTATCCCAAAATTTATTTTTTTTTCAACTAAAGAAGACAAGATCACAGAAATTTTAGCAAAACGAAATGTCACAATTTCATCGCAAGAACATTTATATAGATTACTTGAAATAGATACATTTGTAAACAAAACTAATGTAATATTTTACATAAAAATTCCAATGTTCAGAATTAAAGACTATAAATTCATTCATTATACCATTGCCAATGACAAGACTAAATATCTGAAAATACCTAAACTTGTTATTTATAAAAGATATAGTATTAAGCCTCTTAAAGATAAAATTATTTTTTTGCCCCAACGTGGGATACAAATTATCTACAAGGAATCATCAATGGACAGAACAACCGGAAATTCTGGAACCAGAAAGGGAGTTCGTTTTGTTGGTGTTAAATAGACTTAAAACCTAGCATAGACAACCTCACCTGGAAGCAATCAAAGCGCAACTATATTTTCATCCTTTGAAGAGGATCAATTGTTCTCAAACCACCACCAGTCGCTACTAATTTCGTTCAGACCACCGCTATGGCCCTCACTTCAATCCAGTGGGGGAGGAGTTACCTACCCGGTCACCACACCAACGAATTCACCTTCAACTACACAAACCATGGACAACACATCAAAAAGGGCAACAAATAACACATATGTACATATATACGTACATACATATTTACACACATACATATATCCATACATACATATATAGACACTTACGTATATACATACATACATATATACATACATATATATATACATACATACATATATACATACATACATATACACATAATTAACTGAAGGAAAAAACGGCATTGTCGCCGATTAAAAATGATAATTGTGTGTTGAACGTCAAACAAGACGGAGGTTTTAATTTTGTAATAAAAATACTAAAAAGTAAATAAACACAGGGAAAAGTTACTCTTTTCCTCGAACACGACTTGGCCAAGATGTTAACTCGTGCGTTGGTGTATGATGCTATAATCCCGCTAGGTGGGGGAATTCTTTGGCGGGAGCCCTTATGTCGATAGACTGTACAGGTACATCCAGGGTATCTATACTGTGAACCTCTTCCAAGTAGAATTGATTGCCATTATGTGGATTAGCAACCGTAAGCGTGACAAGTTCCGATGCATTTTCTTCGCGTGTTGTATCGTTGGTCCATTTTAGGCACAGTGGATCTGGAACGCCTTTTAAGCCGAGCTGCTTAAAGACCTTGTTGTCGATGAGCGTTAGTGCCGATCCCTCATCTAGAAATGCAAAAGTTTTAGTGACTTTCGTTTTATTGATGATTTGTATTGGAATGACACGGAAATATGTTGAGCCAGACTCTCTGGATCGCTGGGTGTGCTTGCCTCCGGCGTATGCACGTTGGTGACCATAGCTGGCCTGTTTGGGCTGCTGGATTTCGCAGCCTCTGGTATTGGCTGCATCTCGTGGATCAATGGGTGATGTTTGCTTCGGCAGCCTCGTATGCCGCAAACCTTTTCACGTTGGCACTTTTGGTGATGACGGTTTAGGCATTGTTGGCAGAGCTAGTGATTTTTCAGAAAAGACATCTTTTGTTGATGTGGCGTGGCTTTGAACTATGGGCAGCTGTGTATTTTGTGCCAGGCTCGTTAATTTCCTTGACCTGCTCTTTAGGTGCCTCTGTGTGATGATTTAGGCTTCCGCTCTTCTTATGGTAAAGCGGCGATGTTACCTGGCTTGCTGCATCAGCTATGTCGTAGATCCATTTGCTAAAAGATTCCATTGATGGTATCTTAGTGTCTTTGGGAAACATTGCCCACTGGAGCTTCAGTTGTGTGGGGATTTTCTTTAGTTGCTCTTGTACGAGCATTGGGTTCTGCATGTAACCTGTGAGCCCACATGCTTCCATCGTTGAGTAGATGTTTCGTAAGTGGTTCAAGCTTATCTTTTATTTGCGGGTAGTTGCCGCGTTTTTTCCAGTAAGTTGTGGAAAATATGCTCTGGCCGACCGAAACACATACGTAATGTTTGTATGATTTCAGGGACCATTGCTGGTAAAAAGAGTTTGGATTGAACTAACTCACGTGCTTTTCCCTTTAGGCTAGCTTGCAGCCGCATAAGATTTTCTGCATTCGTATACCCGGCGATTTCCGAACTTGTCTGGAAACTACTGTAGAATAGAGATTTTCTAGATAGTACGATGCCCTATTTGGATTATCCGTAAAATTCCAGGGCGCCCTCGGCGTAGCACTTAGGTGCGGTTGTTCGCGTGTCGTAGCACGCGTGTTCTTTGAGGTTAGGAACGGCAGCTGCGGTGCCTCGTGATCGTAATGACACGTGTCACGTACAGCTGAGTGTGTGACCATCGCTTTTTGTTTTTGATCCGGTTCTGGTAGCGGCCCCGTTGGTTTTGCTGGTAACGAAGTAGCCTGAGGTTCGCCTGCTCGTGTGGTATTTCCGAGCGTTGCTCAATATGGTTGTGATGACTTCCGTTGACACGTTAACGCAGTCGCAGTTCCAGCTGTTCTCAGATTTCTCGTCTATTACTCCAACGCAGTCGAAATGATACCAGGAACAGCATCGATTGCATTGCACCATGCGGTCATTGTCTTTCTGCATGCATTTCTTGCAAAGATATATTCCACTTGATAATTCTTTTGTTGCCATTGTCTACCAATGTGTTATACTTTTAAGCGATGTTGATTAGTTACGTGACCTACATATGTAGGTCGTAAACGGTTGACCGTTGAGGTTATGTATCACAATTTAGTGATTGGTTATGCAATCATCGAGGGTAACCGTCGAGTTGAGTTAATTAATTAACTTTTTCGGTTCCTTTAGTGGTTTACCACTGTTAGATTAATGTAGAATTAATCTGTAGAATTAATTTATAGAATTAATTCATGGCCTTTATGGCGTAATTTATAGAATTAATTTATAGAATTAATTCCTGGCAAAATTCATAGAATTGTTGAGTTTGGCGCTAAGGTTCGATGTTTTAGCGGGCCCACAAGAAAACACTTTACTTCTCACGTGATACTTCATTTATTTCTTCCACTTGTATTTCTTATGCTAATGGTAAGCTAACTGGGTGTGTGTATGGTGTGTGTGCCGTATGCGAGTCGTTATTATGCGAGCCGGTAGTTGAGCCGCTATAAATTAATCGCCCTTACTCGCGGTTGTAACCAAACTGTTCTGTCCGCCGCTTAGTAACAAGTATAGAAGCTAACATGTAAGCTTAAAGCGCAAGATGCAACGGTTAATTTCCCAGCACGTAGGCTGGCGCTTAAGTATAAGTATGAAAGAGGAAGAGTGATATGGTGGCTGCGTCGGGTCTGCTGGGCAGTTATCGGATTTCGGCGGCAACAACAAGTCTGCATTTATATTTATGTCAACGTAAACTATGTAAATTTTTAAAATCGAAGCAGCCGGGTTTTAGTCACCTGTCATTCGAAAAGTTGATATACCTGAGACGAAGCCAGAGAAAGTCAGTTAAGTTTGAGTTCTCACTAGAGCACACAGCTCGAAAATCAAAATTCAACACAGTTTTTTTTTCGGCAAATAAACACTTTATTTATCTTAGATATAAGCGTAAAGATATATATTTTTTTTTTTTTTACTTTTATAAAAAATGAAAAAAAAGACTCAAAAAAATCGGAAAAAAGGTGAATAAATTTCCTAAAAATCAATATTTGCTAATAAACTGACGAAAGTATTCAGGTATTTAATTTAATCTGCTTTGGCGTGCATATTTTGGAAAACCATAGAGCCGAATTGTAGGAGCCGTTATTAAAACATTACATTAAATATACATTAATACAGAACAATGTACCAGGTACGCCTGTACTGATCTGTCTGTCTCTTGTTTTACCTACACACGTGAACACTCACCCAGTGTAAGTCAAGGTTTTTGTATTTTAACTAAACATATTTGAATATAATTACCAACTTGCAGCTTGCAGGACGAATAATAATGGACGTTGATTATAATATTTCTAAATACTGAACCATCGACGATCATCACATCCTGAACACGAATCTACACAGGGTAAGCTACGAAGATTAGAATTTTTATAAATGAATTTTATAATTTTTTTTCTCACCTAATAGACTCATCCACAAACACGTTAAAGATACACAGAAAGCGAGTAGTAGGTTCGATACACAAATATATACGATACATTTGATGTATTCATCATGCTGATACAAGTTGGTTCATAACACTTATACACGTTGGAAATACACAGAAGGCGAGTGTGATGTATTCATCATGCTGATACAAATTGGTGCATAGCACTTATACACGTTGGAAATACACAGAAGACCAGTGTGAAGTTCTATACCGAAACTGATGAAATATACTGATGCAAGGTGGTGCAAAACACATCTGAAACCGAAATACATAAGAAAAATTTGATGTATTTATCATACTGATACAAATTGGTGCATAACACTTATACACGTTGGAAATACACAGAAGGCGGTTCCAAAGTTCTACACCGAAATACATAAGAAACTTTTAATATATTCATCATGGTGATGCAAATTGGTGCAATACACTTATGATCATTGGAAATACACAGAAGGCGAGTGTGATCTATTCATCATGCTGATTGGTGTGTAACACTTAAATCGATGAATCTATAAAGACTTGAGATACACTGGTCGAGTGTTAAGTTGTTCTATGCCGAAATACACACGAAGATTGACGATTCATTGAAGTGAGACGCGGAGACATTTGAAGTATACATCATTCTGATTCGGATTGGTGCATTTGTAACTGAACTATATAACAAATAAATATATTTTGATACTTACATTATAAATTGTGCATTTTCTTTTGATACAGATCAGTTCACAGAGCAAGTATTAGTATTTCGAATGTGTAGACTCTTGCATCGAACTGAATGAAGTAACTACCACAGAAAATTAATCATTGATTCTCTTGGTCAGCTGTTGTTGTGGCTACAATTTGCTCTGGCCAAATTTATGCAATGCAGCAAGTTTGCCCATAATTGAGACCAAGGGAAACTGCAGGATATTAATTTAGAGTTTGCACTAACATTTTGATTACTTCACATGTCTGGAGGATGCACTTCAACGATAAGTGGAAGAAAGCAGTGTGTTATTAACACATACGCACATACGCATAGCCATAGAAATATTGTATATATTGACACATACACAAATGTAGGTATATATTTTGAGATGGCTTAAAAAGCCAAAATCTTAATACTAATTAAAATTATACAAAGGCAAATTACTTGGGGCCAATTAGGATGAACAGGACATGGACATGTGTCACATTTTAAGCGATATTTTATAGCCAAAAAGAGAAGGGGGAAGTTGAAAGTCTGAAAATTTAATTCGTAACATAACCCAACGACTCATATGTATGTATATACATACATATGTTTGTATATCTGTCATAAGCTGCTACTTAAGTGCTTGGATTAATCCTTTTTACTGGTTCTGAGACCTGCAGAGAAAACGTGTCTGGTCCTGTAATTACAATGTAATTGCAACTGCATCTAAGAAAATTTAATGATTATTACATTCGAGAATTTAATATGTGAAATGAAAAGATCATTATCCAAGTAAAGGATAAAGAAACAAAAGATGCCCTAACTTGGCTTATGATTTGATACAACTAAACACAACATTTGACGCTTTCATTAGAAAATTTAAATATTTTAGATGATTGTATGTATTATTCACATATTCTTTAAGGAAATAATGAAGGATGTATAAAGGAACTAACCATTATTTTACATTTTTTCAACTTACATGAGTTTACTTATATTTATTTGAACCAAATATCTAAGAACTATATTTTAGATGGCATTTCCCAACTTATTCTAATTAAGTAAATTAATCGCCGACTTTTATATCTTTGTTTTAAGCAGGTGTGAAATAATATTAAATCCGCTTGAGGTGAAGGTTGAATCGCCTTAAACATATTGAATACCTCTGAACATTTGACTTTATAGGGATTATAAAGTAAGCTTATCTAATAAGTTTTATTTTTGTTGTAATATTGTAATATATAATTGTTTAATTAGTTGTACTTTTCAAATATTTCTAACCCTACTAAAGATAATGGAAAAAAGTTTTGTTAACTGTAAAATTATAAGTTTATCTTTATTAAGTGTCCATACACTTTCAAGGGCGGAAAAGGAAGAAACAAAATATACAGAGTTACAAAGCGATATCGATATCGATAACCTACAAGCTTAGTACAATCGATATAACCAGGGATAAATACAGGGCTGCAAACAGAAACATATGATTTTTCAACACCCTTCCTCAATATGATTCTGTGTGCCATTACTTTCTTAGTTTAAATTCAATAACTTGACACAATGATTATGCTTTTGCTTAGTCAAATTTTTCGTTAATATATCAGCTACCATGTCCTTATTGATATACAGTCCAGATCAATCGCCTCTTGTAAAATTCTCGACGAAATGATTCTGATGTTATGTGTTTCGATCGAGCATAAACAAGATCTTGCAGAAATGACATCAAATGTTCAAACAATTCGTAGATGTCCAGCGTTCCACATCCAATCTCGATCAACAATCGCCTCAAATGCAAAGCCTCTTTCGCCGCTGAAGACATAGCCATGTATTCGGCCTCTGTGCTGCTCAACGCCACACTGCATTGTTTTTCTGACTTCCAAATAGGCACCTGCAAAAAAACGTACCGTGTACGATCTGCCACCACCGCCCAATCGCGTCAGCGTATCCGTAAGAGCATCTCCACACGATCGGTAGTGCACTTAAGATCCTTCGTTGCCGCCAAATACCTCATAACATGCTTAACTGCTGCAACATGTTCACTGTGAGGTTCCTTATTCCTTTGCGCTAATTTGATAACTGAACGGTAGATATTAGGTCTTGATGTTAATGCAAGCCACATCAACTCTCCGATTGCTGACTGATACATTGTCACATCCTGTATGACACATTTCTCGTCACAGCACGCCACTTGGAAACCAGCATCCAATGGAGTAGCAACTTCTCGACACACTGCCTGTATCATCATTTCGGTCTACTTGCATGCCAAAACTCTCGTAACGACCCTTATCGACGCATTCGAATTTCATCGCAATTGTTGCCTTGATTGCGATCATGTCATCCATCTTTTGGCAAGCTATAAGTAAATCATCTACATATATTAGTACCAAACAAAGTCTACCTTTTATATCCTGTTGATAAAGGCACGGCTCGTTCTTGGAAGAAGTGAATCCAAGATCACATAGTGCTGTATTCAACTTGGCATTCCACTCCCTTACTGCTTGTTTCAATCCATATATAGCTTTATTCAGCCTCAACACCTGTTCTGAATTTGCCTTATCCACATATCCCTGAGGCTGCCTCATATAGACGACTTCGTTTAGGTCACTGTTAAGATAGGCTGTGCACACATCCATTTGGTGCAGATATAGCTTCAGATCCGCTGCTATAGCCAAAACTAGTCGTATCGTTTCGTAACGACACACTGGTGAGAAGGTTTCGGTATAATCGACGCCGTATATCTGTGAGCACCCTTTAGCCACCAACCGAGACTTATACCGCTCCACGCTTCCATCGCCACTCCGTTTGATAGTATATACCCACTTTGAATCAATCGCTTTTTGTCTCTTGGGTAAATCTGCCAGTGTCCATGTCTTATTTGCCAACAGAGCTTCATATTCCTTATCCATAGCAGTCTTCCAGAATAAAGATTGCTTACCTTGCATCGCATCATCAAACGTGTGTGGCAAATCCAGTTCCTTTACATGTAACTTGTTTACATCATCTGAACTCTCATCATCGAAATCTTCAGCGCTAACAAATTCCTCATTTTCCAGATCAATTTTACTTGATTCGCTTTTGATACCAGTGAATATCCTACGATTCGATATTCTCTGCCTGAAACTTGCTTCGTCGTGTCTTATTTAATGCAACTGCTATCGATCCAAAAATGCGCATACCCTGCACATTGGGTTTCGTTCCAGTCCATGCCTCATAAGGTGTCATACCAACTAAAGCTGCTGTTGGTGATCTGTTTCGAATGTAACACGCTGTCATTATTGCCTCTGCCCAGAGAAACTCCTGCATATCCGCGTGTACAAGCAAACATCTAGCCATCTCGACTAGCGTCCGGTTTGCTCGTTCAGCCACTCCATTCTGTTGAGGGCTATATGGAACCGTCAACTGACGCACAATTCCATGATCCTTTAAGTACCCATCAAAACGCCTGTTGATGAATTTTCGGCCGTTGTCACTTCTTATTGCCTTCAATTTTTGGCCAGTCTGTCTTTCAGCCATCTCTTTAAATTCCACGAAATTCTCGAATACTTCATCCTTCGATTTTAGACAATAAGCCAATATTCGTCTCGACATGTCGTCTATGAATGTCAAAAAACATGAAGAACCGCCCAGAGAACGTTCTTAAAAGGTCCACATACATCGGTATGTACCAATTCCAAAAGATGCTGAGCTCTATGTTCAGACGCTGACGGGAAAGGTTGAGTATGAATCTTGCTTCTCATACAAGTCACACATGGCATCTTCTCGGAAAAATCCACATTTTCCATGCCAGTCACCATCCTGCGTTTAACAATATTTATCAGACTTGAATAATTCAAATGACTATACCTGTAGTGCCAATCTTCTGCACTTATTTGTTTCGCTCCAAAGCATCGATTGCCTGTCTCCTTAAACACAAAGAGCTTTCCTTGTCTCTCTACTATTAGCACCATTCATCAGACTGAATAATTCAAATGACTATACTGTAGTGCCAATCTTCTGCACTTATTTGTTTCGCTCCAAAGCATCGATTGCCTGTCTCCTTAAACACAAAGAGCTTTCCTTGTCTTCTGTTATTAGCACCATCTCGTCGTCTTGGCGTCACAGTGCATCGCCTATCGACTGCTCGATCAACCCACATAAAATTCGTCTCCAAACCTGGTAAGTGCAAAACATTCTCCAATTTCAGCTCACAAAATCCTGTTTGTACAAGCACGTCACCTCTCTTTTATGACGTGGTTGTTGGCCAATACAACATCTTCCTCATGTGCAACATAATTCGCAAACATACTGCGCCTGCCACATAAATGAGCCGTTGCTCCCGAATCCACACACCATCTCGAAGCATCTAGATTTCCTGCCTGTGCCGCAGCTAGAACAGTGTACGATCGATGTTGTGATTGCCAATTTTCCTTTGGCTTTTCTTGAAACTTTGGGCAGTCCCTCTTATAGTGACCTCGTTGCCCACAACTGTAGCACTCTTTATCCACCAGAGACCTCTTCTTACGAGTTGAATTTTTTCGCACATTTGCCTGGTATGCCCGTTGCTCTTCTGGGGTTGACATTCTCTCGTTACTCCTGCGATCTCCTTCTTCCAGCAACTTAATCCTTAGACTGTCCAAAGAAGTTTTCGTATTCCTTTGGCAAACTTGAAAGTAATATGATTACCGCTAGTTCGTCTTCTAGCTTAATATTCACTTCAGCAAGTTTGTCCTTAGTAGAGAAGAACATATTGGATAGTCGCTCATCTTTCCTTTCAGCTGCAACCCAAGCAACTTTTTATATAGCGACACCCTCCGGACTGGTCCGCTTGGTTCGTACGTTTCCTTGAGCTTATCCCATGCTTCCTTTGCTGTAGCACAATTCTTGAGGTAAACGAGACGGTCTGAGACGGTCTTACACTCAGCGTTATCGTCGCCAACGCTTTCTGATTCTGTGCATCCCACGCAGCAACCGCATTCGCTTCCGTAGGCCTCGTCCTGCCTATGGAGTTCCATAATTCCGCATGGATCAACACGCTGCGCATTTGAACGGACCAGGAATCAGATTTCCCCTGCTCCAACTTTTCTATTTGGTAAAAAGAACTCATATTTTACCACGCGCCCTATGCCGTGTGTCTTTCCGCACAATTACCTTTCGCCAGCCGCGAAATATCTACTTAAACTTTTAACACAAATCCTCCTGCCCACACTCGCGTGTATCTGGGCCCATAACCTGTTGAGGACGAGTGGATTGCGTTAAATTATAAGTTTATCTTTATTAAGTGTCCATACACTTTCAAGGGCGGAAAAGGAAGAAACAAAATATACAGAGTTACAAAGCATCTTATATCGATAACCTAAAAGCTTAGTACAATCGATATAACCAGGGATAAATACAGGGCTGCAAACAGAAACATATGGTATTTTCAACAGATAAATAACAAAAACAGGAACAGAATATTTTCCAATGTAATTGTACTTTATATAGCAATTCTTTATACAAAATAAACAAAAGAATATAAACTCTAGTTCCAGTAACTTTTTTTAAATAAAAATGTTATGTTTAAGGATCAATCCAAACATAATTCAAGTGTTATTACCTTGCATCATAGGTTCTTTTGGTATTTAAGATTTTATAATGAAAGTTAAGAAACATTTAAATAAAATATCTTGTATCTTGTCATTTAATTTAAGCAATTTATATAAAACATTATAAATATTTATATATACACACGACCAACAACCAAAATTTAAGACACATTTAACTTATTATAGCAAATAATACTTTATTTTATGTCAGGCATAACAACTGAACTTTTGCTTTAGGTATACAAAATATAAATATTTCAGATTTGAAATTTTTGGATACAATTATCCTAAACGGAAAAATCAGTTCACTAAACAACATATATACATAAAATAAAGTTACTAAAGAGCATTTGAATTGGCACTTTAAGAATTTCACAACTCTATCTCTTCATTCCCTTTTAACCATTCATATATAACAGTCTTTATTAGTCGTCGGACGGCAATTGCATTGGGGATTAGGCTTATTACAATGCCTAAGGATATTTAGTCCTTTAGACTATTTAAGTATTTTTAACCAACGGGCTAAAAGCATAAATATAAATTGCAATTTACTTGAGGCTTTTCAGCAATGAACAATTTGAAATTTCCCAGATTATTTTGCTTGTGTGGCTTTTGTTTTAATGAAATTGTGTGTTTTGTTTGATTGTGAGTTAAATATGTGAAAATTGTGTGCTTATTTGTGGATAATTGAAAGCATAAATTTCAATAGAAAATATTTTTGAAATTGCTTGAGTATAATATGAATTTAATTGGCCAAAGAAATTGACATTAGGTGAACCAAAAAATATGATTTAGTGTGGTTTCTTCATGTGAATTGTTCAACAGTTTTCTACCGACACACACATATCAACATAAAGGCAACTTACAGAGGAACGACGCTGGTACGTCGCTCCATCAAAAATCCGGTTTTTTAACTCGTCTGCAAAGTAAAACGGACGGGGTGAGCCGGTGTTGGCTAAGCACATACAATCTTTTTAGGTATGCCATGAGTGCACATAAAATGTCTGATTGATTTTACTATATTTAGGCTATCTCTTGCTGCTATAGTGTACCCAGCAGCAAATTTTGAAAACTTGTCTATTATTGTTAAAACATTTTGATGGTTAATGTTGTACAAATCGATATGAATTATGTCTTATGGGAGTTTTGGAACCTCTGTTTCCTGATAGGGAACTTTTTGCGGATGTCTATCGTATTTCAGGGTTTGGCATAAGTCACAAATGTTTATTGTTTTTGTAATTTTTTTCTTCATATGTAGAAAATATATTGTTATTTAAAATGGGCTAGAGTTTCATCAATTCACCTGTGATTATTATAATAGTGATAGTCTCTAATTTCTTTTTCTTGTTCATCCTGTGTGGTACGTTCTTCCAAAAACTCTGTGCATCTAAAAAGTTTATAGAGTGTACTGTTTGAAAAAAACTGTGAAAAAACCTCTTGTACTATTTTGAATACTGTGTCAGTGGTAAAAATTGCACAAGTTTTATTTGGTTTTAAAATAGTTTTCAAAGTTTCAAATATGTTCTTATATAATGCGGCGAAGTTTGTTTTTAAACGGGCTTTCGATTTTGATGTTAGAAACTGGATCTTTGTTAAGGATAATTTGGATATTAAAATCGTTTAAACATTTTTCCGAAATTGCTATAAGTTGTGAAATGTTCTCTAGGCCTGAATGTACGGTTTCCTCACATGTCGCCTCGACTGATTCTTGCTCATTTAAGTTGATATCAAGTGTTGTTCTGCTCAAGGCGTCAGCAATCACGTTTTGTATATAACTTCGTAATCGTACTCTAACAGTCTGAGCTTCCATCTCACCAATTTGGAATTTGGTTCCTTGAAACTCATAAGCCATGTCAGGGGCTTATGGTCAGTGACAATTTTAAATTTTTGACCAAAAAGATACGGTCTAAAATACTTAATTGCCCAAATTATGGCAAGCATCTCTTTTTCGACGGTAGAGTAGTTCGCCTCGGTGTCCGTTAGTGTTCTGCTAGCGAATGAAACTGGCTTGTCCGATCCCAAGTTTCCTTGAGATAAAACAGCCCCTAAAGCGACATTACTTTCATCTATAGTAAGTATAAACGGTTTAACGAAATCAGGGTATATAGTCATATATCCAACTCCAATACCCAATAACATATAAATATTTCGCCCCCTAAAATTCATAACGTTAAAGTAAACATCCGTTTTTATAAACAATTGTCCCCCTCAAAACCAAAGCGTATGAACGCTAATCCATAAAATTATCATAAACAATTAAACACTTGAAATAATAATTGTCCCCCTAACAACCAAAAGCGTGAGAACGCTAACTCAGCATTAAAATCGGTCCAATCAAATCATCGAAATATCAATCACGCCACCAAAGGGCTCCCAAATTTAGCTTATAAATATAACCATAAGACATTTTTGTAACCAGTTCTAAGTTTTCATTCAAATAATAAAGTACGTTGCTTTTAACTCACAAAACATATCTTTTTTTCCTTATTGGGAAAATTGGATTTTTATTTGGCGCAGTCGGTAGGATTGGAAAAAAGTTATTCCATCCGTGTTACATATAGAATTGTTATCCGTGTGTTACATAGAATTGGTGAATAATCACTGTAGTGAACTGTTATTCTATCCGTGCGACGCGTAGAATTGTTATCCGTGCGTTACATAAATTAGTGAATAATCACTACAAAATTCCGATCCGACATCAAGAACTTACGGGTAGTACTCAAAAGTCTACAACAGTGAAAATATTTTCTGCCAACTGTGCGCGGAAGTATCAACTGTGTGTTGCAACCAAAAAAAAAAATATTTACGCCAACTGTGCGCGAAAATATTAACTGTGTGTTACAACCATTAAATCCAATTGAGGAACAAAAACGCCAACTTGTGTGCGAACAAAAAACCAAAATCCAAAATAAAACATAACCAAAACCCAGAAAATTAACAAAACAAAACAAAGCACTGTCTTCGTTAAGACAGGTGGCAAATTATGATGGAGCTCCAGAGAATCTGACGTCATTCATAAGGAGGATAGATTTTATTATGCACCTATATCCAACCCATGATATAAGGCAACATAACATATTGTTCAGTGCAATCGAGATGCAGCTCACTGGAGAAGCACAACGGCTCTCACAAATTGGACAAGCCAACACCTGGCCGGAACTAAGGACACTCCTCATCAATGAATTAAAGACGCAGACCCCCTGTGAGGAACTTCTTCGACGCCTCTACAACACCAACTATGCAGGAAATATTCGTAAGTTTGTAACAGAATTAGAAGATATGTCCTATATTATCACAAACAAATTAAGTCTTAAGTCTATAAAAGACGTAATAAACAAAAAATTACCCGATAGATTATTTATGACGTTAGCTAGATACGATATAACCACAGTCAGCAAATTGAAGCAAGTAGCTCAAAAAGAAGGGTTATACGAGAATAGTATAACAGAAATAAGAAAATCAAATCAAAGCCAAAATCAGAATCAAAAAGGTGGAAAATCTTTTGTACCCAATAGTACAACTCCGTCTCAAACAAAACAATCAGATACAACACAAAACCAAAAACTATTCCAAGAATTTCAACAAAAATTAAATATTGACAGGGCTCAAAATCCAATGAATAGTCAACAGCAAAACAACTACTCAAAGAATAATGTAGCAAACCAGCCTACAAAAAGGCAAAGAGAAAGTAATAGTGGAATTAGCAAAATGGACACATCCGAAAATTTTCATCAGAATGCCTCGGATCAATCGGAAGAAGAGATATAGACAAGTCCTTCATCAGAATAATGATGAACAATAAACCTTTGAGATGTGTAGTCGACTAAGGCTCTTCAATTAATATAATGTCCGAAAACTTTTTTAATTTCAAAACCTATTTAGGAGATTCCAAAATTCACATGATTGAAGGAGCAGTAGAACTAAAAGAAATTATTTTCCTTGCACCCAGCAAACTTTGTCCGACAGAACAAAAATTTTATATCCATAAATTTTCAAATAAATACGACATGTTGATAGGCAGAACTTTCCTAAAAGCCTGCAAAGCACAAATAAATTATGAAGGAGAATACGGAAAATTAGGAAACTATACATTTTATTTTAGAGATGTTGAAGAAATAGAAGAAGAACAAAACATAGAAGTTTTGGACCCACCCACAGAAAGGGACCAGGAAACAAATTTTGCGATTGAAAACGAAATAATAGAAAGCAATGAGTATAGACTCGACCATTTAAACAACGAAGAAACTCAAAAACTAAAAAAGGTCTTGTACGAATTCAGTGACATTCAGTACCGCGAAGGTGAAAATTTGACTTTCACGAGTACAATAAAGCACTCTATTCATACAAAACATGAGGACCCAATCTATAAACGACCATACAAATATCCCCAAACATTTATGGAAGTCAACAAACAAATAAATGAAATGATTGAATAGGGTATCATTCGAAAATCGAATTCCCCCTACTGTTCACCCATTTGGATCGTTCCAAAAAAAGGAGATGCTTCCAAGAAACAAAAATTCAGATTAGTCATTGACTATCGAAATCTAAATGAAGTCACAATAGATGACAAATTTCCAATTCCAGTCATGGACGAAATTCTCGACAAACTGGGAAAATGCCAATACTTTACCACCATTGATTTAGCTAAGGGATTTCATCAAATTCAAATGGTCTTCACGTATGCCATTTGGTCTTAAAAATGCCCCGGTAATATTCCAAAGATGCATGAATAATCTTTTGGAAGACCTTATTTATAAGGATTGCCTTGTTTATCTGGATGACATCATTGTGTACTCCACTTCATTGGAGGAACACATACTATCACTCAGAAAGGTATTTAACAAACTAAGAGAAGCTAATCTTAAACTCCAACTCGACAAATGCGAATTTATGAAAAAGGAAACAGCATTCCTTGGTCATATAATAACAACAGAAGGTATAAAACCTAACCCAGATAAAGTCAAAGCAATTCAAAAATTTCCGATACTCAAAACCCCAAAAGAAATTAAATCATTCTTAGGATTATGCGGATTCTTCAGGAAATTTATACCCAACTTTGCACATTTTGCAAAACCTTTAACTCAAGGATTAAAGAAAGGAGCTGAAATAAATATAAACGACCCAAATTATATTTCATCCTTTGAAAAATTAAAATATCTCCTTATGAATGATCCTATACTTGCATATCCCGATTTCAAAAAACCATTTTTCCTAACCACAGATGCTAGCAACATAGCTTTAGGTGCGTTCCTCTCACAGGACCATAGACCTATTTCTTATGGTAGTAGAACACTTAACGAACATGAACTTAATTATTCAGCCATAGAAAAGGAATTACTATCTATTGTATGGGCAACCAAATATTTTAGGCCATACCTTTTCGGTAGAAAGTTCGAGATTCTAAGCGACCATAAGCCTTTAGTATGTCAACAATATAAAAGAACCAAATATGAAACTTCAAAGATGGAAAGTAGGACTAAATGAGTTTGATTACAAAATTAAATATTTACCTTGCAAAGAAAATCATGTAGCAGATGCCTTTCCAGAGTTAAAATAGATGAAAACTTTTTAGGATCAACAGAAAGCACAGCAGCTACAATACATAGTGCTCACGAGGATAATGAAAACTACATTCCAATAGTAGAAAGACCCATTAATTATTACAACAGACAAATAGAATTCATTAGAGGTTCAGAAGACAAAGCAGAAACAACAACTTACTTTTACAAAACAAACATAAAAATAACATACAAAGAAATGACCAATGCTTACGCAAGGGATATAATCATAAGATATCTTTGCAGTAAGAACACTGTACTATATTTTCATAATGAACAAGATTTTCCCATATTCCAACAAGCTTTTATCGAAATAATACAACCAAACGCAAATACAAAAACCTCGAAATCTAGCATTAAGTTAGAGGACCTTCAAACGTTTGCACAATTTAAAGAAATAATCCTAAAACAACATAAAGAATTATTACATCCAGGAATTGAAAAAACGATTAATTTGTTTAAAGAAAAATATTATTTTCCCGATTTTCAAAACCTAATTCAAAACATTATTAATGAATGCTCAGTATGCAATATCGCAAAGACAGAAAATAGAAATACAAAACTAACTTTTGAAATAACACCAGAACTTTTTAATATCAGAGAAAAATACGTCATGGACTTTTACATGATCGACAATTTACAATTCCTTTCATGCATTGACATTTACTCGAAATTTGCAACACTTGTAGAAGTAAAGTCTAGAGATTGGTTAGAAGCCAAGAGAGCAATTTTGAAAGTATTCACTGAAATGGGCAAACCAATAGAAATAGCACTAAAAAATTGGCTACAAGAAGAAAATGTAAAGCTAGAAATCACATCAAGTAAAAACGGCATCTCAGACGTAGAAAGATTCCATAAAACAGTAAATGAAAAACTCAGAATTATAAATGGTGAAAATGACATCGAAGATAAATTACTTAAATTTGAAAAAATTCTCTACGTATACAACCATAAGACGAGACATAAAACAACTAACCGAACACCAGCGGACATTTTTATCTATGCAGGATCCCCGACTATAATACCAAACAAAAAAAATACATCAAATAAACAATTTAAATGAAGATAGACACGACTTCAAATCGACACTAGATTTAAACAAGCACCATTAGTAAAGTCAAAAACGACAAATCCATTCAAAAAGACAGGAGAAATAAATCAGTTAGACGAGAAACATTTTGAAGAAAGAAATAGAGGACAAAAAGTTACTCACTACAAATCAAAATTCAAGAAGAAAAAGAAAGTTAATAAAAGCAAATACGACAATTAATTAATTACAGGTCAACAACTCAAGATGACTTTTTAATGCATCATGCTATTCTTAACATTAAAATCAACATGCAGTCAATCCATTGACATAAACCCAGTAAAAACGGTTACTTAATATTTAAAACAGGAACCATGGACTTACCGACAAACTTTGAATATCATTATTTAAAAGTGAATTTAACTCTAATAGACATTACATATAATAATTTAATGCAACAAGCACAAGAATTTAAAAACCTAATCCATATTTAATACTTAACAGAAAAACTAAGTAGGGAAATTAATGGAATACACATTGTAAAACGTAATAAACGAGGACTAATTAACGGAATTGGTTCAATATACAAATATCTTTTTGGTACTCTTGATCAGGAAGATAAAGATGAATTAGAAGAAAAAATAAATAATCTTGAAAGCAATAGCGTACAAGCAAACGAACTAAATTACGTAATAGACACTGTTAATAAAGGTTTAGAAGTAATAAACAATTTCAGGGAAGAAAAAGAAACATCAGTAAGATTAGAAGTTCTAATCTTTAATTTTGAGCATTTCACAGAATACATTGAAGACATAGAAATGGGCATGCAGCTCACTAGACTAGGAATTTTCAACCCAAAACTTCTAAAACATAATCACTTAAGTCATGTTAATTCGGAAAAACTATTAAATACAAAAACTTCCACCTGGCTTAAACAAAGTTCAAACGAAATATTTATCATTTTAAACATTCCTCAAGAAATAATAAAAACCCCTATCTTTGAGATACTTCCTTATCCAGACGAGAATAAAAATATTTTGACAGAAAATTCATACGATAAATACTATTTTAATAACAACACTTTGTTCAATAAAAACACAAAACAAATAGAAACTAACGAATGTATAATAGGCATTTTAAATCAAATCCCAACCACTTGTAAATACACTAAGACATATAAGAATTTTCAAACTAATTACATTGAACCAAACATAATTGTTTCATGGAATCTACCAAAAACTAAACTTAATCAAAATTGCGTAAACAACGAATTAATAATAGAAGGCAATAACATAATAAAAATTTACGATTGTGCCTTACAACTAAACGAAATATCAATAATAAATTCATTGCTTGACTATAGCCAAAGCATTTATGTAACAAACAATATCACCAGGCTAGAACCTACTTCCTTTATTGTTGAAAAAATTGAGTCCCAAATTATAAACAAAATTAATACTCCAATATTTACAGCTGAGAAAAATCCCTCGCTATATCCCAATGTATCCGCCTGAGGACAGGCTTTTTTCTTTAGGATGGGGGAGTCATATATCCAACTCCAATACCCAATAACATATAAATATTTCGCCCCCTAAAATTCATAACGTTAAAGTAAACATCCGTTTTTATAAACAATTGTCCCCCTCAAAACCAAAGCGTATGAACGCTAATCTATAAAATTAACATAAACAATTAAACACTTGAAATAATAATTGTCCCCCTAACAACCAAAAGCGTGAGAACGCTAACTCAGCAATTAAAATCGGACCAATCAAATCATCGAAATATCAATCACGCCACCAAAGGGCTCCCAAATTTAGCTTATAAATATAACCATAAGACATTTTTGTAACCAGTTCTAAGTTTTCATTCAAATAATAAAGTACGTTGCTTTTAACTCACAAAACATATCTTTTTTTTTCCTTATTGGGAAAATTGGATATTTAATTATATTAGGATCGGGTCATTACATAACAAGGTTTTGAAACAGGCGAAGGCAAGGTTTGACTTGAAGTGATTGTAGTGTCCTTAACGGTACTTAAAGCTAGACATTATGCTTAAGTTCTAATTACTTATAAACTATCCCTAAAAGTATGTGCCCTAATCTTATCCCTAAAAGTATACTACACCTCCTTTTTTAAAAAGAAAAATTTATATTTTTCTAACATCCTTTTTATGTTATTTTTATTCTATCTAAATGTACTGTTTGCTTTTTGTTTTATCATCCGCTATTACTATATTATTGTTAGGACCTATGCTCTGTATTGTATATTTGCCTGTGTATTTGTTATCTAATTTATGTCCTGTATCATTTTTTAAAAGTATTTCTTGTCCTTCAGTTAGCGATACTTTTTTTGTGTTTTTATCATATGTTTCTTTTTGTAATGCTTTAAATTTTTCGATAAGCAGTTTCGCTCTATTTTGTGCTATTTGTAATTTAAATTTTATTTCTTTATTGAAATCATCAATGTTGTAAATGGGTTCTACCGTTTCAGACGAGAATGGGACAGTTTTAGGATGTTTTGCAAAGACTAGTTCAAAAGGTGCATAACCATGTACGGTGGATGGAGTGGTGTTAAAGCAATATGTGAAGTATGCTAGATATTCATCCCAATCGTCTTTTTTTATGGATATATATGACCTGATGTATTCATTGAAAGTTCTATGGCTTCTTTCTACTGTTCCAAGAGTTTGATGATGGTGCGCCGTGGAATTAATTTTAGTTATGTTAAAATTTTTGCAAAGTTCTATTAGTATTGAATTCATATATTCTGTTCCCATGTCTGTTAGAATTGTTTTCACTGAACCGTAAATTAAAATGAATTTTTCGAATATTGCCTTTGCAACCGCTTTTGCACTTTTGTTTGGTATTGGTATTGATATGAGATATTTGGACAGATCGCAGATAATAGTAACTGCGTATTCATTACCGTTCATTGTTTTTGGTAATGGTCCAATTGTATCTATTATTATTGTGTCAAAAGTGGTTGCAGGGGTTGGTGTTATGACCAATGGGGAGTGGTTGTGTCTGGTTACTTTGGCTAGTTTGCACTTTTCGCAATTTTTGATGTATGTTGCAACATCCCGAGACATATTTTTCCAAAAGAAATCTCTTTTTATTTTTCCTAGTGTTCTGTTTACCCCGCAGTGACCTCCCTCTATTGGGTCATTATGATATTTATTTAATGTATTTCTTATTTCCTCTTTATTTGTTATAACTTTTACTTGGGGTAGAACTGCTATTTCTAAATGTTTTAATGTGTTTTTTCCTTTTTGTTTTAGTTCATTAGGTGTAAGTGACCTAAGCTGAGATCATCTAGATCTATCCTAAATAGTTTTTCTGATCTTGTTGCTACTTTAAGTATTTTATTAGTTTCTATGTTTTTTATATTTTCAAATTCAATTCTGGAGAGAGCATCCGCTGCGAAATTTTCTTGTCCCCTGATGTATTCTATAGTAAAATCGAACTCTTCTAAATCTAGCCTTATTCTAGTAAGCTTTGACGATGGGTTTTTTAGAGAAAATAGGTATGTTAATGGCTGATGGTCAGTTCTGATTAGGAATTTTTTCCCGTATATGTATGGTTTGAAATATTGAATTGCCCAATGTATTGCTGTTAATTCTTGCTCTATTGTTGACTTATTGCTTTCGCCTTTTGTAAATGCTTTAGATGCATATGATATGGGTAATTGGAGTCCATCAAATTCTTGGCTGAGGACGGCTCCACATGCGATCTTGCTTGCATCAGTTGTGATACAGAATTTTTTATTAAAATCTGGATATTGAAGTATTTGTGGGCTTAATAATTTGTTTTTTAAGTATTCAAAAGCTGCTTAACAGTTTGCATCCCAGATAAATTCTACATTTTTCCTAGATAATCTATTGATAAATTGTGCATGGTATGCAAAGTTTGGAATGAATCTACGGTAGTAATTACAGAATGCTACAAATCTTTTGGCTTCGTCGCCATTTTTGGGAGTCGGGTAATCTTGAATCGTTTTGAACTTGCTTTCGTCTGGTAAAATTCCTTTATTTGTGCATTTGTGTCCTAGAAAAGTAACTTCATGTCTGAAGAAGGAGCATTTGTCTGGGTGCAATTTTAGGTTATATTTTCGGCAAGTTTCAAAAACATCCCTTAAGTTTCTGATCATGTGACTTTCAGAGCAACCAATTACAATTAGATCATCCATATAAAGGAATGTTTGGGATGGTGATAGACCCGTGAATGCAAGGGACATCATTCTTTGAAACGAGTTTGGTGCAATTTTTAATCCGTATGGTAATCGCTTGAATCTGAATGAGCCCTTATCTGTGGAAAATGATGTTATGTCCCGAGATTTTTCTTCTAATTCTACTTGATGAAATCCTGACATTAAGTCTAAACAAGAGAAGTATTTAGCGCGTCCTAGCTGGTCAAGGATATCGTCCATTCTGGGTAGTGGGAATGTATCCGCTACTAGTTGTTTGTTAATTTTTCTATAGTCAACTACCAATCTCCACCGTTTTTCTTTACTGCCAGGTAGCGCTTTTTTAGGAACCAATAAAATCGGACTATTGAACTCAGACATTGATGGTTCAATAATATCATCATTGATCAATTTGTCCACTTGTTTATTGATTTCGGTTTTTTGACTGTGTGCTATCCTGTAGTTTTTGGTGTAGACTGGTGTTGTGTCTTTGAGTCTTAATTTTTGTTTATAGAAATTGTTGGACGATATTTGTTCAGATTCTATTGCGAATACATCATTAAATTCTGAGCATAATTTATGTAGAGGTTCTTTTACGAAATCGGGAAAATGGGGTGCTAGTTTGTTCATTATTGTGGATTTATGTTTTGAATCATGTTGTTTGTCTATTTTTAAGATTTCATAATCGGACAGTTTTTCATTTAATAGGTTTATATTTGCAATTTGCACGTCTGTGTTGTTAGTATTTAATATGCGGACATATGGGTTAGTCTTGGAAGCAATAGTGTTTGCGACGAATACCCCCGGGTGTAATTCTTGATTAGGGATAAAGATGTTATTGTCGTTTGAGGATATTGTAATGCGTACAATTTTTTCTGTTCTAGATGGGATATGGAATACATGTGTGTTTTGACTGATCCCTATATTGATTATAATTTTATATCTTGATTTATATGGATCTATTATCAATTTGTTGGTGGAATAATTGAGTGTGCAATTGAATTTTTTTATAAAGTCAAGCCCCAAGATTCCGTCACATGGGATGGGGAAATCATTTTCTATTACTTGGAAGGTGTGTACCGTTGAGAGGTTGCTGACCTTTAGTTTGGTTTCGCCTATTGTAAATAGGACGTCTTTGCCTATTCCACTAAGTTTTGTCCGTTTTTGTATGTTAACTGTATTGTCTTTTCTTAATATTTCTTGTTTTATTAGTGATACATCAGCTCCTTTTCTTCTATATTTGTAAATCTAACATTATTATTTTGTTGTGTTTTAGGAGGATAATTAGTTTTGGTATATCTATTGTTATAATTTCTTCGATTATAATTATTACTATAGTTATTGTAATTCCTAGTATTGTTATAGTTAGTATTATCATTTGGGTTTCTATTTTGGTAATTATTATTATAATTTCTATTATTATTGTACGAGTTCCTATTTGTGTAATTGTTCTTTTAGTATAAAACACGCTGTGGTCTTGTTCTATATTTGTAGATGTATTTACAAATTTAGCTATAACATCATTCATTTCAGTAAAATTGCCTGCTTCTATTATTGTTCTGACCTTTTCGTTATCGCAGTTCTTTATGATTGATTTCACTGCTGTTTGAGTGGCATATTTCTTTGCTGTTTCAGGGTTTACGTTGTCTGTTATGAATGCGCGTTTCAATGATTTAGTAAGATTTTCTATTTCTGACATAAATGAATTTGCGTTTTTGCCATTTTGTTTTAAATTCATTAATCTTGCCTCTGCTACCTGAACTGTTTCACCCTTAATTTCTTTCTTTAATGTTTGGATTATACCATTTATAGTGTTTTCATTAGTAACTAGTAGTCTAACGTCCCCTTTTAGTTTTGTTTTTATGACTTTAATAGCTGTTTCTTCATGTTCTGCTTTTATTTCGTTGATTAATTCCAGTGAATCTATGAAACTTTGAATTGTTTCTACTCCACCATCATACTCTTGAATCAGCTTAGAAGCTGTATTTGGTTTTGTATTATCTTGAATGTTTTCTGGGTTATCTTTTACACCTGATATATCTTGAATGTCTTCTGGGTTATCTTTTACAGCTGTTTCTTCTGTGTCTTTTGCTACTAGAGGTTCAAAAGTTGCTTCTAGATTCGAATCTACCGGTATTGTGAATTTTATATTATGTTTTGTTGCTATACTTATTAGTTGTTTATTTAAACTATATATTAGCTCAGTAAAGCTTTTACTGCTAGATTCATTGCATATGTCTGTACTGCTACTCTTTATTCTATTATAACTGTCGAAGATAGTTTCAAGGTGCTTGTTTATGGTTTGAGGGTGTATATAAATTGTTTTGTTTAGGCACTTGTATGCTTTCTGAAATTTTTCTTTCAATATTTCTATGTTCTGGTCCATTGAAATTACGTTAAAATAATTTTGTTCTTTTAATTATTTCATTTTCTGATTCTCCTATATTTTTTTTTGTTATTGTTTTTTTTTTCAAATTGTTTATAATTCTATTTTATAATGTTTAATTATTTCCAAAAAAAATTTTGTAATTTTTCTTATAGGGTATTTAGACTTCGTCATTGGGCAGTTTTGATATTGTGGAGCTTGCTGCGATCAGAAAGCTTTATGTGTGCTTGCAAGCTTTGTGAAATTTTCTTGAGCTTTTTTTTTTTTTTTAGAAGCTCGCTTTGATCGTGGCGAGCTTTACAACTGTGCTTATGTTGTTTGTGCAATTTTGAGTGCACATGGTTGACATGTGCTCTTTGTTAGGGTATGTTGGGGTATATACGGCTGATTGGAATTTTATATTTAATTGTATATGTATATATTTGTTTTTTTTCGTTTTTGTGTAGTTTTCATTTTAGTGTATATTTGAAAATATGTGATTTTTTGTTTTTGTTTTCTCTTTTCTAGGGTATTTTTTTTTTTTTTGCAATGATAGACTTATTGAAAAAAAAAAAAAATTGTATAGACAATATATTAAATTTATTTAGATATATATGTTTTTTTTTTTCGTTAATATTTACACATATGTATATTTAAATTGATTTATGATGGCAGCGCAAAGATCGCCTCTTGCCACAAAGGTGCCTAGATATATTAGCACACTTTTTTATTAAATTGATTTTTTTTGATTTATTTTTCTGCTGTTGTTGCTGGTCGGTTCTGCTGCTGTTGGTTGTGCTGCTTTGCCTCTTTTGTTGTTGCTGCTGTTCCTCAAGTCGGCATATCCTAATCCAAATTTGGCATGCCTCTGCCCATGGTGGTGGTGGGTCGCTGTTTACTTGGGCCAGCAGGGCCGCTCGCTGCCTTCTAAGTCTGACGAGAAGGCCACCTCGCCGCTTTATTTGGGTAATGGTCCTGGTCATCGGTATGTGAGTCCTTTTATCACTTTGCCTATGTATGGCAAGGATTTTTTTTTTCTTATTGCCTTTTTGTTTGTTGCAAATGTTAGGCAGGATCGCCATGAAACAGGCGAAGGCAAGGTTTGACTTGAAGTGATTTATTGGGGCCGCAAGCCCGGTATTTATAGGAGAACGTTTACATTGGTCTTATGGCTAGTGTCCTTAACGGTACTTAAAGCTAGACATTATGCTTAAGTTCTAATTACTTATAATCTATCCCTAAAAGTATGTGCCCTAATCTTATCCCTAAAAGTATACTACAGTTTTACAATATTCGAAAGTTTTTATAAAGTCCTCGCCAACAGTAACCTTTGATTTTCCCTTCAGTTGTTTAGTTAGTGGTTTTGTTATTTTAGCAAAATCTTTAATAAACTTTCTATAATAACCCATGACACCTAAGAATGATTTAATTTGTTTCTGTGTAGTAGGCAAAGGGAATTTCTTTATTGTCTCAATCTTTGTCAGGTTTGGCTCTACCCCTTCGGGGGTAACAATGTGACCCAGATATTCGATTTCGTTTTTCAGGAATTCAGACTTATCCGGTTGTAATTTTAAATTTGCATTTCTAATTTTCTTGAAGACTTTTTTTAAATGTTGGATATGTTCCTGTAAGGATGGCGAGAAAACAATGATGTCATCCATATATGCAAGGCAACAGGGTCCCAATAAGTCACCAAATAAGGAATCTATTACCCTTTGAAAAGTTGCAGGTGCATTAGTCAGGCCAAAGGGCATTCTGATAAACTCATAATGTCCTCCCTCCCTGCATCTCTATCTGGTGGTAACCACTGGCTAAATCCAGTATTGAAAAATATTTCGATTTCCCAATTCTATCCAAGACATCGTTTATTATTGGCATAAGGTACTTGTCTTTTATGGTTTTCTCATTTAGCTTTCTAAAATCTACAACTAGACGCCACTTTCTTTTTTCTGAGGCATCGGCTTTTTTTGGCACAAGCCAAACTGGAGAGTGACTATGTCTTATTATTTTATTATCGAGTAATTTTTTTAATTGTTTCTTTACCTCAATTCTTTCATGGAACCCATACCTATAGGGTCTTGTATAAATAGGGATATCATCTTTAGTCAAAATCTTATGTTTGCCTTCGTTTGTAAATGATAGTTGCTTACTGTCATCATAAAAGATGTCAGAAAATTCAACACAAATGTCTTTTAATAATTGGATTTCTTCTGAGTTGATATGTACAGTTCTAATTATTTTGTTAAAATCAAATGAGCTTAAATCTGTTTTATTATCATTTTGGAAAGCGATTACGCTGACCTTTGGAATATGAATTTACTTGAAGTGGTTGGTCAAAACATATACTTTTATGTGAGTCGGAGTAATTTGTTATTTCGACCCAACTGAAGTTATTTTCTGCTGAATATAATCCGTTTGAAATAAAAAGGTCATTATCTAGTTGTATTTCCTGACAAAGAAAAGTGCCTTCTTTAAGGTTAACAGGGAGGTTAGTTTAATATGTTGTTCACTTGGAACAAATTGAGGGTCAATAAAAGAAGTAGTAGACCCTGTGTCGATCAAAAGGTTTAATTTTTTACCAAATGGGAATTGAATTTGAACATATGGTAAAATCGATCCATGTGTGTGCTTGGTTATGTAGCCTGCTTGGATGTTGAGGCTACATACTGAAAATTTTGGTCATCATTAATGTTGTGCAACTCATCTTTTTTTTTTATTTGATTACTGTTGTTTGTGTTGGATTTTGCAGACTGGTTAGAGAAGTTGGAATTTCTAGTTTGGGTACTATAGTTTCCCCAATTTTTCTGTGTCTGTCGGTCACTTTGTTGCTCATTGTCGTATTTTTTTTGTTTAAATGGTCTTTGATTGTTGTTACTGTAATTATATGTTTTTCCCTCTTGAGACCAATTTCTCTCCCTTTTTTGTTGGTTTCGGGGCCCAAACGATTCCGAATTTCGACCATTATACGTTGTTCTTTCAAAGCTCTGATTTATTCGCCTAGCTTCTCTTTGACTAGTATAAACATCCTTTTCCGCAATTGCTATTTCATAGCTGCAACGATATCCGTGGGGTCTCTGCATCGAACTAAAGGTCTACGAAGTCCCTTCAGGTAAGTGGTTAGACATTGGTTAAGAAACAATTCTTTCTTTGTTTGTATGATAGTTGGATTGGTATCCTATTGGTAAATGATGTTTAGTAGAGCTCTTTGAATATTTGGGATTTTTTCGTATAATATCTCTACCGGATGGCTTTGCAGTGTTAATTTGAAATATCTTAGAATGTTTATTGATTAGGTGATATTGAAATTACATATATATATATCGCAAGTTTATAACGCCATTGAACTTATCAAGTTTATAACGACATGAACTGCCATTCCGGCGTCTAGGAAGAAGAGTTGCCAGATGGCTTACGTATGGTAGGGCTGCAGACACAACACCCCTTAACACCCAGATGACTCATAGAATTGAGTGGGTCGTCTCATGCGAGCAGAACGTCGTATCATCGGTGAGGCATGCAATGACTGTGGATCATCTTGAATAGGACTGCCTGGCCTAGAGTGGTTACTGGAAACAGGATCTTCCGTGTTGTCATCAGTTGCTGATGGTGCCTGATGTGATATGTTTACATCTGTTTGTTCAACTCGGCTTCGAATTTGGTTATAATAGTTTGGTGCATAGTTTCGTACCCAAACGGATTTGCCTGTATCAAAACATTTCGATTGATTAATAAATGGCTCTGCTCCCTTAGAAATTTCTTGTGGCTGTAGTTTATCAAAGTAGGACTTTAATTCCCGATTTAACAATAGCTGAGCTGGCGAGCGATTTGTCGTTGCATGTGGAGTTATGTGTTGATTAAACAAAAATCGAGCAAGGCTTAGATCCATATTATTGTTCGGAGATAGTTTTTTAAGGTAGTTTTTGGTGGTCTGCACCATTCGCTCTGCTTGGCCGTTTGTTGCTGGGTGAAACGGTGCTGATCTAATGTGTCGAATTAGATTGTTGTGGAGGAATGCCTTGAACTCTTCGGAGGTAAATGCTGTGCCATTGTCTGACACTAACTGATCTGGTAACCTATGCGTAGCGAACAGTTGCCTGAGAACTTTGATTGTAGCCGCTGTAGAAGTGGAGCTAACAACCGCAACCTCTAGCCATTTTGAGTAAGAATCCACGACCAGAAGAAAGGTTTTTCCTTGAAAAGGTCCTTCAAAGTCGATGTGTAGACGGGACCACGGCCGCTTGGCTGACTCCCAATGATGCACCGGTGCCTCTGAATGATCGTTACGATTCTGCTGGAATACATTTCTTAACAATAAGCTCAATCTCAGCGTCAATGTTTGGCCACCAAACATAGCTACGCGCTAACGCCTTCATTTTTACAATGCCTGGATGAGCGGCATGTAGAGCAGCTAAAATTGTTGCTCTGGATTTCGGTGGAACTACGGCGCGATTTCCCCAAATCAAAACTCCTTTATTTGTAGAGAGCTGTTCCCGACGGCAATAGTATGGATATGCTATATCTGATTGCTCCAATTTCATGTCAGGCCATCCCCTTAACACCCAGTTTGATACTTTCGCCAACAAGGGGTCCTTCGATGTTTGAGCGGCAATCGCCTCAGCACTTATGATTGGCGTTGCTGCTAATTCGATCATAAGCACATCGTCGGTGCTAACAGCGTCCGATGCTGCTGACAGTGGACAACGACTTAGAAAATCCGCATTGCCCATTTTTAATCCGGAGCGGTGTACTAGCTCGAAAGTATATGCTGACAGGAACAAAGATCGACGTAGCATCTGATTTGAAATAATGTTTGGGATTGCTTTCGATGTGGTAAAAATACCCAACAGAGGTCGATGATCGGTGATTAGTGTGAAAGTACGACCGTAGACGTAGTTGTGGAACTTCTTTACTCCTGCTACCAAGGCAATAGCTTCTCGATCAATCTGAGCATAATTTCGCTCAGCTTTGGATAAGGTACGGGAGTAAAAAGCGATGGGTTTCTCCGCTCCATTCGGCATTTTGTGACTTAAAACTGCACCGAGTCCATATGGTGACGCATCACAAGCTAGCACTAGTGGCAATGAACCGTCATAATGCACTAGTACGTCGTCTGACCCAATAAGTTCCTTAAGTGTAGAAAAAGCCTTCTCACACTGTTTGTCCCACCTCCAAGTTGCATTTTTATCCAAAAGACGATGTAAGGGTTCTGCCACTGTTGCTTTATGTGGCAAAAATGAGTGATAAAAATTTAGTAGTCCTAAGAAAGCCTGCAACTGCTTTTTATCCTTAGGTGCTGGTGCGTCTTTGATTGCCGAGACTTTATCGGCACATGGTCTTATACCAGTTGAGTCAATTTTGAAACCTAAAAACTCAACGAATGGTACTCCGAATTGGCATTTGTCCTTGCGTAGTCGCAGTCCGGCTTTGTCAAAACGTATAAACAGTTCCTGTAATCTAGTTGCCAATTCCGTTTCCGTTTTTCCAATTATTACAATGTCATCAAAATATGGTAAGACTCCGGAAATATTCTGTACCACATTCTCAATACAGCTTTGAAAAATGAGTGGTGCTGATGAAATGCCGAATTGCAATCGAGTAACTTTGAATGCACCCTTATGTGTACTGATTGTTTGCAGCAAAGACGAGTTTTCGTCGACTACTAACTGTGCGGCTTAACCGCTTTGTTTAAAGTCGATTTATAGTTGCCGCAAATACGAATTGAACCGTCCTTCTTGATAACTGGTACAATAGGAGTGGCCCAATCTGAATACTCCACAGGTTTAAGAATCCCTTGCTTGCATTGGCGATCCAGCTCCTCTTCGACTAGTCCCTTTAGAGCATATGGAATTCGGCGTGGAGGTAGTCGCACTGGTGGCACTGTAGCATCAATGTTTAATATGACTGGCGGACCAGTGTAACAACCGAGTTCTGTTGAGAATAAGTGTTCGAACTTATTCAGAATGCCTGCGATCTGTACGTCACTGCCCATGATACTGATGCCTAGTGGGTCGAACCAGTTACAACCCAGAAGGTCGCTACAACCGCTTTTAGTGACGATGACTGGTAGATTACCAATATTACGTACCGTTTTAATGAATCATACTTGTTTGTTGGCCAGATACGATCATAAGTCCGCAACGTCATCATAGTTACGTCAGAGCCAGAATCCACTTCAAAAGTACACGATTTTCCATTAATCTGTACCGTGATACGTTTCTTCAGGCTCACCAGTTTAGATATGAGGTTTACCGATTTCCCACGTGAATTTTTGCCCTTTACTGGATGAACATCGTTCGACGAGTCATTACTCCGGCAGACACGCTTAAGATGGCCCTTCCGGCCACAGCCACACACATATACATATACACATATACCACAGACATATTGCTTCACGATAAGGGCATTGCTGCCGGCCGTGTGGACCGGCACAACCCGCACATTGTTGTCCTTTTCCTTTATGTGGTTGTTGAGGGCGCTGTGATTTGATGCTGTGGATAGTCTCGTTAGGCTGTCTGATAGCCTTTGCACTCGCTGCTGCAGCTTCACTAGTAGTTGCTCTCTCCAAAACTTTCTGCACTGTCAATTCAGTGTCTGCAAGAAAACGTCTCTGTAAGCTTTCATCCCTCATGCCGCATACAACACGATCACGCAGCATTCTGTCCAACGCTGCTCCAAAATTGCAACCCACTGCCAATGCCCGCAGCGCTGCGAGATAGTTTCCGACGGTCTCATCCGGATGTTGATCACGTTTGTGAAAATGATAAAATGCAGCGATTTCCGATGGACGTGGACAAAGATGATCAGTTAGAATCTTCTCAATTTGGTCTAACGGTAATGTACTGACCTGGTTTGGAAACGCCAATGATGTCAAAAGATCGTAGACTGGTGTTCCGACCAATGTGAGGAAAGATGCTTTTTTGCGACCCTCGTCTTTGACATCATTGGCAAGCAGGAACAATTTAAATTGCTCCAAATATGAGCCCCATTTATTTGGCTGTCCCAAATCAAACGGTTCCAAAGTTCCAACTGTCGTCATAATTGGGTTCCGTTGAGTATATTTAGCACTCGTAGAATCAATTACTTCCTTATTTTTCTCAAAAACGCCGGCCAATCTAATCTCTCCAAATTCACCAGCAAGCGACTCTGCCATGCAACTGTGTGTGTAAACGTTTGCAAAATTTCACCACAGCATGTATATGTAAACGTATATGTATGCTTTTGTGCGTGACAATTTTTTGATATTTTGCGTCAATAATTCCAAGTTTATTTCGGATGATAATTAGCATCCCATCCTCGTCGCCAGTTTGAAATATCTTAGAATGTTTATTGATTAGGTGATATTGAAATTACATATATATATATCGCAAGTTTATAATGCGTGTGCTTGCTGCGAACGACCGGCTGAACTGCCATTCCGGCGTCCAGGAAGAAGAGTTGCCAGATGGCTTACGTATGGTAGGGCTGCATACACAACAGTTAATATTCCAAGTTCGGCTATTAGATTATACTCGGTTCTTTTATCGACAAAGTGTTTAATTAAGGTCGCACATTTGATTGATACAAGACTTCATGAGCTTTACCCTGAATTTTGTTCAATTGCTCTCAAATCATGACCCCTGCAGGTGTCTGATCTGCTCCTTTAATAAGCATTAAAAACTCCTCAACATTGGTAATGAATTCTTTTAGTCCCTCTTTATTTCCCTCATATACAGGCATAGACTGAATCAATTGTAATAAATCGGATATCTTAAACCCACCCAATGGCTCCTTTGTTTGGGGGCCAGTGGACTGGGCTGGAGGAATCTCCTGATCTAAAGGCATTGATAATTCGAAACTCATTGGTAATTCGAAAACTTATTTTTTTTTTAATTTGTTTTGTTACTATCTAGACTCTTAGATCGTGTTTCTTACTTTTTAACTTAATCGTAGCTTAATATACCTTTCTTACTTATGTTTTATTGTAATTAGTGTTATGTGTAAGCAAGGTGTCCTTCTTTTTTTTTGAATCTGTTGACTCACGAATTGTTGTCCGTCCGTGTGGCAAGCGATGAAATGATGGGTTTAAATATTTGTTGTTTTATTTCGCGGTTGTGCTGAAGCTAGCTGAGATTGTTGCTCGTTGCAGTAGTCCCAACTAAGGGCGGACAGTCATCAGCCGTGAATTTCACCAGATTAAGCTATGACACACCTTTTATGTGTATTCAACATCTTTATTGTTGTTTCAAAATTGATATATAGTTTTTTGTTTTTTTTTTATTTTATTTTTTTAAATTTTTTTTTTTGTGTTTTGTGTTAGGAGGGTCCCTTTGGAATCACAAAGTTGGGGAAAGTTATACTATTTTTATAGTAGTGTTTTTTGTTTATAGTTTTACATATTTTATTTGAATCAATTTTTTTGTTGTTTTTTTTTTTTTTTTTTTTTATATCTATGTGGGAAATGGCATTGAGAGAGAGCAATCCAAAGTGATAGAAGAGAAGAGACAAACGCGTAGTGGCATAGGATCATTATATAAGTTGAGAGAGAGCTTGTTAAAGAGGCCGTGGATTATTCGCAAAGAGACTGTCAACTGAGTCGCATGTCAAGGTCCATAACTAGTCCAGTGTTATTTCTATAAGTATGTTTAAATTCTAACAATATATTGAAATCGATTGTCATAAAACGTAACATAGCGTAGTAACGATCGCTAAATCAACGCTACATTTTTGGGGGGTCGCCCGAAATATTGTTTAAAGAAATTAACATACATACATATAACACTGCGTGAGTGAAAGAGACAACAAATAAAGTTTTTCGAAGTGACAAAGCAAAAACTTTTTGTGTCGGCATCATTGTGTAAGAGCAAGCGAGATAGGCTAAGCTAAATTTGTTGCATAAAATCGTTGGTGCCCAAATACGTTACGACGCAGACACTACACGCACGAGCATGTTTAGTAACGGACGGCGATCAGTGAATTTTTCTAGAACAGTCTAGAAATATTTGGACAGAGCGAACCAAGAAACGTCAGCAGAGGCAGAGGCAATCCGTTGGCAGAGGCAAATCTGGACGTAGCGTGAGGCAAAACGTCAGCAGAGGCAGAGGCAACCCGTTGGCAGAGGCGAACCGTTGGCAGAGGCAACCCGTTGGCAGAGGCAAAGCTGGGCGTAGTGTGTGATAAAACGTCAGCAGAGGCAGAGGCAACCCGTTAGCAGAGGCAGAAGCTGGACGCGGCAAGAGACAAAACGTTAGAAGAGGACAGACAACCTGGTGGCAGAAATTAAACGAAGACTTCGTGGGACAGGAGCGGACTTGGGTAAATTTTTTGGGGACTATATATAGATAGTTCTAACCTTAATTGAATTTACTAAAACTAACCTTAGCATTAATTATTGGTATTGAACAAAGAAAATATTGTAATATGGAGCTTGAAGAGGTTATGGCATTGCGAGTCGCAGATTTGCGAAATAAGTTGGCCGAATTGAACCTAAGCACAGTGGGAAGAAAACGTGATCTACAGAATAGACTTCTTACTCATTACGATATTCAAGACCAAGATAGCGAGGATGAAGAAGTAGAATCAGTAGTTACAGCTGGAGGCGAATTGCCCATAAACAATTGTAGTCGATCTTGGTACACCTTAAAAGATGTTGAGGGCAGTGTATCCTATTTTTCCGGCTCAGGTAGTCCCGACATTGATTCGTGGGTACAAGAGATAGAAGAGTGTGCTATTACAGTACAATGGGACAAGTTACAGACCTTTATATACGCCAAACAGTTGTTAGCTGCGGCAGCTAAATCATTTATTCGGAGTCAACATGGTATAAACAATTGGGAGATATTAAAAGCAGCACTGCGCAAAGAATTTGGTTCGAAGCGATCAGCAGCTGAGATTCATAGAATATTATCGCAACGTTCCCAGAAAAGAGAGGAGACTTTACATGAATATTTGTATGCTTTAATTTAATACTTTGTAAAGGGCATTCCAGACTCACAAGTAAATAAAGCTAGAAGAACTGAAGTTTCAAATAGAAACGTATCAGAAAGTTCGTGCTTCACACAAGTCGTTAAACAAGTTTGAGGCTCAGTTAGGAGGAAAGATTAATCAGGGTAAAATTATTGATACATCTAAGAATCGGAAATGTTATGGTTGCGGTGATACATCACATATCAGACGAGACAGTCTGAAGAACTACCAAAAGAGTTTCAAATGTGGTAAAGTAGGACATCGAATGGCACAGTGCAAACTAGAAAATCCAATTAAATACGAGAGAAATACAAACGTGGTAGAAAATGAAGATGTAGTAATACAGCCGTCAAGCGAATTTACTCCGTGAGGGTTAGAACTTAAAGACATCGTATATTCTAACGTTATATTTAAAGGACTCGTAGATACTGGCGCTGGTTTATGTCTTATGCGAAGAAATATTTATTTCATGATTGGATCGAAACCGTTATTAGGCGGAGCTAGACACTTAACAGGAATTGGCGACAGTAAAGTGTTGCCTTTCGGTAGTTTTATAATACCAGTGAAAGTGGATGGTTTAGTTATGAACATAGAATTCCATGAAGTGACAGATCAGGACATAAGTTTTGATGCTATACTGGGTCGAACGATATTGCAGACTGTCAATATAAATGTAACAGCAAATGGATCTAAGTTTGCTATGCGCAACGATATAGAAGTTTGTCGCAACCATAGTATGCCAAAGAGAGAACAAAACGAGTCAGATATTCAGTGGGCAGGAGAGATTGGAAATATCTTCATCACAAATATTGAAGACAGGGATAAGAGTCTAGACATAAATCTTTCGCATTTAAACCATTTGATAAAAGGGGAAGTAGAGAAATTAATTCGAAACTACCAGCCAACAAGAAATGCAAACGCACCAGTAAGCATGAAAATTATATTGAGCGACGAAATACCTGTATATCAGCACCCGAGACGTTTAGCCCTTTGTGATCAGGAAATTGTTGATAAACAAATTCAGGAATGGCCAGCAGAGAAGATAACTAAAACCAGTACTTCTGAGTACGCGTCGCCAGTTGTCTTAGTCTCGAAAAAGAATGGTCAGAAGCGTTTATGCTGTGACTACAGGAAATTAAACGAAAAGATTCTTCATGATAACTTTCCCATGGCACATATGAACAGCGTTTTAGAAAAGTTGCAAGATGAGTGGACCAAGACAGTGAGGACGCTAGTCGAAAAAGAAAGTTATAAAGACTTCTATATAGAGAACGAGATTCTCTTTAAAGACCCTAATTGTGAGTTGATTGTAGTGCCTTCGGCAATGGAATATGAGATTATTAGACTTGCGCATACCCAGGGTCACTTTTCCGCCAAGAAAACGCAAGATTTGATCGAGAAATCATACTATATTCCCGAATTGAGAGATAAGGTTATTCGTGTGGTACATAGTTGTGTGGAGTGTATTGTTATTAACGCAAAGGCTGGCAAAAGATATGGATATCTAATTTCGATAGAAAAGGGTGACAAACCACTTTGTTCTTACCATATTGATCACGTCGGACAATGGAACTTACAAATAAACGGTATAATTACTTGTTGGTTATTATAGATGGTTTTTCTAAGTACGTTTGGTTGTATTCCACTCGGAGCACAGGCGTAGATGAAGTGATACGGTGTTTAGAAGTTCAAGCAACAAATTTTGGTAACCCAGTACGATTGATATCTGATAGAGACGCATCGCACATTTTCAAAAAGTATTGCGAGGATCACGACATCGTGCATTTATTGTTTACCACCGGAGTACCGCGTGGAAATGGGCAGGTTGAAAGGATTCACAAGATTGTTATTCCAATGCTAGCTAAAATGAGTTTAGATAATCCAGCTTTATGGTATAAATACTTTGGGAAAGATCAGCAAATCATCGACGATACGGCACCTAGAAGTGCTAAGATAGGTTCTTTTAAGATCCTTACCGGTATTGACATGCGTAGATCAGAGGATATAAACCTTAAAGAACTACTCGATGATCTTCTAATCGAAGAACTAGAAGAACACAGAAAGAAAATACGAATGGCGGCAGTTAAAAATATAAAACAAATTCAGAATGAGAACAAGAAGTCAGCTAATCTAAAGAGAAAAGAGGGAAAACGATTCAAAATAAATGATTTGGTTGCTATTAAGCGTACCCAATAAAACGTTGGTCTGAAACTTAAAGGAAAGTATTTAGGACCCTATAAAGTAACGGCAATTAAAAATCATGGAAGATATGAAGTAGAGAAAGTTGGACAGGCGGAAGGGCCTAATAGGACATCAACTGTATCGGAATATATGAAATTGTGGGGACCGTCATTATTAATATTTAAATTGTTTGATGACAATCGAGTTCAATATATTGTTAGAATTTAAACATACTTATAGAAATAACACTGGACTAATTATGGACCTTGACGTGCGACTCAGTTGACAGTCTCTTTGCGAATAATCCACGGCCTCTTTAACAAGCTCTCTCTCAACTTATATAATGATCCTATGCCCTGCTCTCTCTACTACTACAAGAATGTTCGGCCACTACGCGTTTGTCTCTTCTCTTCTATCACTGTAGATTGCTCTCTCTCAATTCCATTTCCCACAACCCCACTACTAATCGGATATGTACACCACCAAAGTATCCACAATATTTTTGCTCATTATCATCCATTCATATTCATTTATTTAGATTAATTTTATTTTCAAGCTAGTTATGCAGACTCATAATGCGATGGTGCCCGTTGTACATTGCTTAAGTGAATCGCGATAGTAATTCGGGAATTTTCGGATTAGTCGACCAGAAGAAACTATTGGCGGCAACAGCATCGTATGACGTATCTTTGTATGACTAGGCGGGAACGCAAATTTTATGATCTTTGTAGTTTGAGGCTATGGTTAGGAATTGCAGTTGCAACTCGACCATATCGGGTTGACTGACCAATGGAGTCGTTGAAAAGTTACAATATTATAAAATAGGCATTCTTAGACCTTAACTTTGTTTAGAGTGAAAAGAACCTGGACCAGGAATAGCATATGACTATGTCGGTATATGACCAGTTTAGGAAATCGTTCATTAGCAGAACAAAATTTGAATGAAGATTATCAAGTACTTTGTGATCATTTGTATTTACATTTCGCAGGTAAAGCGAATGATTGGTTTGAAATTTGCTGAAAATTTCATCGAGCACATCCAAGTTTCGATTGGAATAAATTTTGTAAATATTTTAAGAATTTAGAAAGAAGTTTGATGAAGTAGATAACGATATGGACACCTGGGAACTGATTAATAGCAGACACCAGGGCGAGAATGAAACCTTTGAGGATTACCAGTTTAGTGTCGAAAGGCTAGTAGGAAGATTAAACACACAACTTTCAGAGGATTCTTTAGTCAAGTTATTAATTAGACATTCAAAGTCGGCAATTCGTTATAAACTTATGCATCTAGGAATTTTTACCTTATTTCATCTGAGACAGGAAGTACGCACCCACGAGCAATTTGCTAAACAAATGAAGAGCATGCCGAGCATGAATACTTTTGGACATCGTTCAAAGATAGCTGAATTAGACTCTAATTTCGAGAATTATATGCAGGAGGAGGTGGAAGCTTTTCAACATAAACTTACATGTTGGAACTGCCGGAAGCCTGGACACCGTTTTGATATCTGTCTAGAACCGCGTACTGTATTATGCTATGGTTGCGGAGCCGTAAATGTTTTTAAACCGCGTTGTCGTAATTGCAACCCGCAGGAAAACCGACCGATGGATGCGGCGATCAACACTTCGTTGTCGCATCCAGACCAATAATGAAGGATAAATATTCCCAAACAGAGGAATGTGAACCTCTTGTTTGTAGGAAAGAAACAGATTCACAAGGAAATGTAGGACCAACTTCGACAACAGTCGATAAAAGCCCATTTCGTCCTCTTCATCTACGTTTGGCTCAGTATGAGACCGTTCGTCATCGCATCTTTGGTGAAGTAGACAGCATACGACCAATGATTAAGTCTAAGCGCTCTACGCATAGACTACGCTTCTTTTGGAAGAAGGTTAGAAATAACCGAAAGAAATTGATTTCCAGTATATTTTCCCGATCAGATAATCGATTGTACACAGAAATAAAGATAGAAGGCCAGACCTTCACTGCGCTTTTAGACTGTGGCGCTAATATTAGTTGCTTAGGAAGTAAGGTAGCTAAAGAGTTTTTAAAGCATCCTAAAACATGCAATTGTTCAGGCAAAATAATTACGGCCAACAATTCTGAATGTTTTGTTAAAGGTAAATTGGCAAGCGACATTACGTATCGACAACTTACCAAACCCCTTGATTTCTTTATTATTCCTGATTTAAAACAAGACATATATCTTGGAATAGATTTTTGGCGTAAATTTGGTTTAATAGATAAATTGAAGGAAGACCCACTAATAGTATCGGATATTATTGAAGAAAACGGAAATGATCATGGAGATTCCGTGAAATTGTCTGAGTCTCAGCAGCAAAAACTTAATTTTGCAATTGCTAAATTACCCTGCTACGATAAAGAAGGATTAGGTCGCACACATCTCATTGATCATAAGATTGAAGTTGATAGTACTAGGCCCATTAAACAAAGGCATTGGCCAATTTCACCGGCCATTGAGAAGCCTATTTTCACGGAAATAGATAGAATGTTAGATTTAGATATCATTGAAGAATGTAACAGCCCATGGAGCTCCAATTGTTTATTGGTGAGACGTGGCGATAAAGTTCGATTATGTTTAGATTCTAGAGCAGTGAATCAGTGCACTCGTAAGGACGCGTATCCTCTTCCCCATATTGATGGAATACTAAGCAGGCTGCCACCTGCTCGATTTATTACTGGACTGGACATGAAGCACGCCTTCTGGCAAATTCCGTTAGAGGAAAGCCACTTTACCAATATAAAGTGATGCCTTTTGGTTTGTGCAACGCCCCGCAGACTTTATGTAGACTTATGGATCGTGTCATACCGTCTTATTTGCGCACAAGGGTATTCGTTTACCTCGATGACCTGTTAATTCTTTCCGAAGATTTTGAATCGCATATTGCTTTAATACAAGAGGTAGCATTGAGACTGCGTAAGGCGAATCTTACGATTAATGTAGCTAAATCTAAGTTCTGCATGCAGGAGATTAAATACCTCGGCTTTATTATTGGATACGGACAAGTGAAAACCGATCCTGGAAAAATTTGTGCAATAAACGACTTTCCGATTTCAACAACAGTAAAACAATTAAGGAGATTTTTGGGACTCACTGGCTGGTATCGACGTTTTATTGAAAATTATGCCACCATTAGCTTTCCATTAACAGAACTCTTAAAAAGAACCGATCTCTTAGTTGGAACGAAGAGGCAGACTACGCTTTCTCAGAACTGAAAAGAAGATTAACTTCAGCACCTATTTTGACCACTCCCGATTTTAAAAAACCGTTTATTTTATTATGTGATGCAAGTTTAGTAGGTATAGGATGTATGTTAGCTCAAACTAATTCCGAAGGCATAGAACTACCGATAGCTTACATGTCAGAAAAACTGAACAAAGCGCAAAGAAACTATACGATATCAGAACTCGAATGTTTAGCAGTAATTAAAGGAATTAAGAAATTTAGAGCATACATTGAGGGACAAACTTTCGTAGTAGTTACCGATCACGCTTCTCTAAAATGGCTTATGAAACAGAAGGACCTTTCCGGTAGATTAGCGAGATGGGCAATTAAATTTCAAGCTTTCTTATTTGAAATCGTTCATCGTCCTGGTTCTCAAAACATTGTAGCGGACTCATTATCGCGACGAGATGAAGTTTCAGAACTTTCAGAAATAAAACCTCTGATAGATTTGTCGTCTAAATATTTTGAATCAGATGAATATCGTGAACTGGCAAAACGCATTACAGACAACCAGTCCAGATTGCCTGATTTGCGCGTAGACAGCAAATATGTTTATAAGCGAACAGAACACGCAAGCGGAAATGAAGCGCAGGAAAACGATTCTTGGAAATTATGGATCCCATCCAGTCTTACCGAAGACATAATAAAAACAGCACATAATCCACGAACTCAGCACATTGTGGCATTGGCAAAACTAGTGATAAGATTAGGAGATACTTCTTTTGGCCCAACATGGCACCCCAAATCTAGAAATATATTGACAGTTGTTTGACTTGTCGGACTACAAAAAGCGGCAACAAGATTCTTCGACCTCCCATGGGAAAGCCCATGACATCCGATAGACCGTTTCAAAAGCTTTACATGCCCTTATTAGGTCCATATCCTAGATCAAAGCAAGGGCACATTGGATTATTGATCATAGTCGATCACAACACCAAATTTCATTTTCTGCATCCGCTTAAGAAGTTTACATCAAATCGTATTTGCGAATATTTAGAAAATTATATATTTTATACATTTGGCGTACCGGAATGTATACTGACGGACAATGGTTCACAATTCAAATCCGGATTCTTTAAGTCATTTCTTACTCGATTTGGAGTCTCGCATCAATGCACTGCTATTTATTCCCCTCAGGCGAACGCAAGTGAACGTCTTAACCGCTCAGTTCTAGCAGCAATTCGCGCATACATAGGGACCGACCATACCACTTGGGATAATCATCTTACAGAAATTAGTGCAGCATTTCGTTCTTCTATCCACCGCAGTACTGGATATTCCCCCTACTTTCTATGTTTTGGTCAACACATGCTTCATAATGGTAAAGACTGAACTTTTGCGGAAATTGAATTTAATATCTGAAGACACCTCGTTGCATAGATTCGATGCATTGCAGGTAGCTCGGCAAAAAGCTAAGGATAACATAGCCAAGGCACATGCAACAAATGCTCGTAATTACATTTTGCGTAGCAGAAGCAGACAACTAAAAGTCGGTGACACAGTTCATGATCGAAATTTTACACAGAGTTCAGTCCCAAAAAGATTTAGTAATATCTCTTTAATAATAATAATTTTAATTCCATTTCGAAACAAAAGAATTTTTTTTTGTTTGTTTGCAAGAATAAATGAATAACCCCCCTTGCGTACTACGCACGTGTCTTCAATTGGTACGGTTCTTACTCTCATTTCGCACAGCGAACGAAAAGCGTAAGCAAAGAAGAGAGAATGGAAAAGATCCTTTAGAATTCGTTCGCATGCATTGCGTTTGCTTAGAAACAGAATTTTTGGTACAGGCTTTTTCATTTAATTTGATACTTTGATTGTGAAAAGACGTGAATATTAATATTTACATAAATATATATATATATACATATATATTTGTGAAACACGTGCATATTACATCATCGTTAAAAAGTACAGTGACTGCACAAGGCAGTAATATACATATTTGGCTAAAGTGAATAAAAATATTAGTGAATATTCGAAGAATAAGGTGATATAAAATTAAATTTAGTGAAAATATTAGAATTTAAACCCCGTTATATTTCAGTTAAAATTTATATTTCGGTCGTGTGGCGTCGACCAAGCAACTTTTGGCTTTCAAGCAGCCTTGGATTTTCATTTTCTTTGGGACAATTTGGTTGATTGTACCTCAGCCCAATAGCTGATATTTTCTTCGTTGGAACAAAAAGAGACATCTTTCAATAACTAAGACACCAACGAGCCTCGGACTTATTTTATCAACCCTTCCATTTCATCAATAATCATCGCCATGGGCCAGGCTAAAATAGTATGGTGATGAAATGACGCTATTCCCCGGCTAATACCAACATTATACTCCCGATTTGAGCGAGATCTGCTACTTTTCGATTTCTTTTTGGTGCATATGCATACTTAGTAGTAGTTCTGCTACCTTTTCTTGTTTCATCTGTACGCAAATTATGGCGTAGCAGCCCTTTGGTTTGGATACTATTTTTTTTGTTGCACCACGGCAACACCTTTTCATACTTTTTTTTTCCTCTTTTATTAACGTAAATTTTGCTGATCTAAAAGAAATTTAAATGAATTATTAGTTTAAGTAACGTAACGAAACTTTAAATATTATTAAGATTAAGTCCCTATTTGGTTAAGTAAAATACGTTTTCCTTAGTAGGAAACCTAATGGGTATGTAATGCGTTGAGATTGGCTTTGTTGCATTTCATTTTTTCTAATAACTAAATTATACAGCAAATCCCTGCAGCATCGATGGTTCCAGAGATCGCACCGTTGGATAAATCGTGAGTTAACACACACATGTATATACATGTAGGATTGCGTGAGAACCCCTAATGGTATCAGAGTACGATATTACGATATTACTTTGATAGATATCGATAGATGGTGAATCAGGGAGAGATGCTTGAGTTGCTGGACGAAGAGGTTGTGTTGGTCTCGTTAAATTAAAAGTGTTCAATAAGATGGTTTCTTTTTCTTTTGTTAATAATTAAATAAAAATGATAAGCTAAGATACATACCTAAAAGCAAAGTGGTGTGAAGAGTATATTTTATTCTGGTCCAGTGGACTCAGCCTTTCTACATTTTGGGGGCTCGTCCGGGATAGTAACAAAGAGCGAGTGAGAGAGAAAACTTTATGAAGAAATCGCGCGTAATTGCAAGAGTGACGCCAACATAAGGAAACATGAGAGCAAGCGAGACAAAATAAAATGCGTGCTTTAATTTCACCATCGAAAGACAAGAAAAGAGACGAACACATGAGAAATAACAACAAAGACGAAAAGATGAGTAACGCTTAAAAGTCGACAATTTTGTTCAGAGAGGAACAAAATGAGGAAAAGCAAGAACAAAGACGAAAATATTTGAAAGACGAACAACTTCCCAAAGACGAAAATTTGTTCAGAGACGAACACGAAGAGCATCAAAAGACGAAAGACGACAAAAATTTGTTCAGAGAGGGACAAAACGAGGAGAAAAATTGAACTTGCTTGGATTCGGCGCTATCCAATCATTCATGCAAGCCAGAAGTAACCTGGAGCAGAGATCGGACTAGGAGTCACACGGAGAGTGGCTGCTAATACGAGGAGTACCAGATCAAGACGAGACGACCCGATTCACCACTACATGCACAGTCAGAAGGCATCATCCATCCAACATTGTGTGTGTGTGAGTGAGAAGAAGCTAAGACGTAAAGAAGACGACACGTAAGAAGACAACTGCGTAAGGAAGACTACACGTAAGAAGACAACTGCGTAAAGAAGATCACGAGAAACGGACAACATAGACGTAAAATAACCAGGGCTACATCGCAAGTACATTTATTTTTAATACTAACAATAGTTAAAAGTTTTGAAATAAGAGAACAGACGAATTACAATTTTTGAAATAAGAAAAGATGATTTAAAAGTTGTGAAATAAGAGAACAATGAACAATTTTTGAAAATAAGAAAAGAAGATTTAAAATTTTGGAAAAAGAAAAGTTGATCTAAAAGTTTTGAATAAGAGAAAAGATGAATTACAATTTTTGAAATAAGAAAAGATGATTTAAAAGTTGTGAAATAAGAGAACAATGAACAATTTTTAAAAAATAAGAAAAGAAGATTTAAAATTTTGATAAAAAGAAAAGATGATTTAAAAGTTGTGAAATAAGAGAACAATGAATTACAATTTTTAAAAATAAGAAAAGAAGATTTAAAATTTTGGAAAAGAGAAAAGTAGATTTAAAAGTTTTGAATAAGAGAAAAGATGAATTACAATTTTTGAAATAAGAAAAGATGATTTAAAAGTTGTGAAATAAGAGAACAATGAACAATTTTTGAAAATAAGAAAAGAAGATTTAAAATTTTGAAAAATAAGAAAGAATATTTAAAATTTTCGAATTAGAGAAAGAGAAATAAGAAAAGACGAACTACGAGTTTTGGAAAATAAGTAAATAAGAAAGTTCAACAAAGAGGAATTAGAATATTTGTAATCATATAAACTAACATCTAATTTAAACACTAATTTAAATTATTTTGTAATCAATATTTTTACACATGTTGTATAACGAGATCACCGAACTGACCGTCGCAGGGTTAAAAGAAAAGTTAAAAGAGCTGAATTTAAGTGTAAAAGGCAACAAACCTGAATTAAGAGAGAGATTAATTTCATATTTTGATTTAGACACGAACAAGGAATCCTTATATTCAGAAGCTAATACCAGTATTCAAGGCGAAGTTGAAGAAGTTGAGAGAGAAGTGACAATGGCGTTCACATTAAAAGATATTCGTGATTCGTTGACAGAGTTTGATGGGAGCAACAAAAAGGATGTATTAGAATGGCTTTCAAACTTTGAGGGTACTGCTGTAACAGTACAAGGGAATGATCTTCAGAAATTTATCTATGGTAGACAGCTGTTGACAGGAGCGGCTAAGTTGTTCGTAAATAGACAAGAGGATCTAACAAGTTGGGGTAGACTTAAGAGCGCGCTAAAGGATGAGTTTACTGTTAAATTGTCGGCAAAAGAAGTTCACAAGCAATTAGAGAGTAGAAAGAAGAAATACAACGAGAGTCTGGTTGAGTACTTTTATTTAATGAAGAGTATAGCCAAAAGAGGCAGCTTAGATGAGGAAAGCATTGTCGAATACATCATTGAGGGTATCCCTGACTCTAAAATGAATAAAAGCGTTCTTTACCAAGCGAGAGATTTAAAGGAATTACGAGAGAAACTAAGGATGTACGAGAAATATGCTTCTAACCAAGAGTCTAAACCAAAACCACGATTTGAGAAGCTGCAATCGAGGAATACTTTGGAGGATTTCAAATGCTTTAAGTGTGGAGGAAATAATCACATCGCTAAGAATTGTAAAGACGATTTCAAATGTTTTAAATGTAATCAGATGGGACACAAAGCTAATCAGTGTGAGACGAAGAATACAAAGGATACAACGAAGACAAATACAAATTATCAACAAATGACAATTAAGTTTAATCGTTCTTTTAAGGATGTTCCAATAGGCAATGGGGTATTATCTGCTCTGTTTGATTCGGGCAGTGATATCTTTACTATTAGCGAGAGCGCCTATATGGAAATATACCCTGTTAAATTAAACCGTGAATGCAAGGAGGTAATTGGCGTAGGAGGGAAAACGATTTGTACCCTTGGATTTTTTAACGTCAATACAGAGTTAGACGGCAACGTCGTGGAAATAGCCTTTTATGTTGTTCGAGATAAAGATACTTTGTACAAAGGAGTAATCGGAAATGATGTTTTGGAAAACTTAAATGTTACCATTGGGAAAAGAGGAATTGTTTTCCACAAAGAGGATGAGATGCCAAAACCAATCAGCACTGATAAGCAAACCGAAATAAAAGTCCCAGATTTGCAAAAGACGGTTGAAAATATAATGACGATGACCTTAAATGAGGGTAACCCGTGCCCAGAAATGAAGACTGTAGTAGCAGACGAGATCCCGATTCATCAGAGGCCAAGACGTTTGCCATATCAGGATCAATCGATAGTAGATCAGCGAGTAAAGAGAGAGACGAAGGCTGGAATAGTTCGTCAAAACTTTTCCAAGCACTTATATCCTGTGGTGCTTCTTTCGTGGAAAGATGGCAAGAATATAGTATGCGGTGATGATAGAAAGCCAAATCCGAAGATAATACGACGCAACATTAAAGACCACGATTTTGAGATCAAACATCGACCTGGAACTAAGATGAAACATACAGATGCTTTGAAGATGACTCGTTGTTTAAAGTCCGAAGAAACGCTTAAAGACGAAATGAGGACAATAATTTGGCAAGGTTTAAAGTCTCAGTTAGACGAAGAATTACTTATAGAGTTGCAACGGGGAAAAGATGAAATTCGTAGAAAAACTAAATATGATGTAGAGAATATTGGGGAAAATGAGGGCCCAAATAGAACCAATACCATAGCAGAGTATATGAAGATGTAGTGACCATCATTCGGGACGAATGAGGCTGTAGAATGGCCGAATGTAGGATTGCGTGAGAACCCCTAATGGTATCAGAGTACCGATAACGATATTACTTTGATAGATATCGATAGATGGTGAATCAGGGAGAGATGCTTGAGTTGCTGGACGAAGAGGTTGTGTTGGTCTCGTTAAATTAAAAGTGTTCAATAAGATGGTTTCTTTTTCTTTTGTTAATAATTAAATAAAAATGATAAGCTAAGATACATACCTAAAAGCAAAGTGGTGTGAAGAGTATATTTTATTCTGGTCCAGTGGACTCAGCCTTTCTACATACATATGTGGGATTGGGTCTACCAACTCTGCTGAGCGGGGGGAATTGAGCTAAAGACGAGCGAAAGACGGGCAGTCGAACCGAAGAGACGAGCGAGAGCGGTTGCAAAAAAGACGAAACGACGCGAAGCAGT
>NW_025814712.1:0-92757 GCF_018902025.1 Drosophila willistoni | reverse complement strand
TCACAAAGTTGGGGTTAGGTGAGAATATTTGAGGTTTAGGGATTTTCCTTGTAAAAAAACATAATTTTTACTAAATCGTGATTTTCTCAGAAAAGATGAAAATTTTACTTTTTGAGGTTTTAATGCCAACTGAAAGTCATTTGCTGATGGATAAACTGATATATGAATTTCAAAAATCGGTCAAAAATTGACACTATTACAGGTTCACAAAGTTGGGGTTAGGTGAGAATATTTGAGGTTTTAGGGATTTTCCTTGTAAAAAAACATAATTTTTACTAAATCGTGATTTTCTCAGAAAAGATGAAAATTTTACTTTTTGAGGTTTTAATGCCAACTGAAAGTCATTTGCTGATGGATAAACTGATATATGAATTTCAAAAATCGGTCAAAAATTGACACTATTACAGGTTCACAAAGTTGGGGTTAGGTGAGAATATTTGAGGTTTTAGGGATTTTCCTTGTAAAAAAACATAATTTTTACTAAATCGTGATTTTCTCAGAAAAGATGAAAATTTTACTTTTTGAGGTTTTAATGCCAACTGAAAGTCAATTTGCTGATGGATAAACTGATATATGAATTTCAAAAATCGGTCAAAATTGACACTATTACAGGTTCACAAAGTTGGGGTTAGGTGAGAATATTTGAGGTTTTAGGGATTTTCCTTGTAAAAAAACATAATTTTTACTAAATCGTGATTTTCTCAGAAAAGATGAAAATTTTACTTTTTGAGGTTTTAATGCCAACTGAAAGTCATTTGCTGATGGATAAACTGATATATGAATTTCAAAAATCGGTCAAAAATTGACACTATTACAGGTTCACAAAGTTGGGGTTAGGTGAGAATATTTGAGGTTTTAGGGATTTTCCTTGTAAAAAAACATAATTTTTACTAAATCGTGATTTTCTCAGAAAAGATGAAAATTTTACTTTTTGAGGTTTTAATGCCAACTGAAAGTCAATTTGCTGATGGATAAACTGATATATGAATTTCAAAAATCGGTCAAAAATTGACACTATTACAGGTTCACAAAGTTGGGGTTAGGTGAGAATATTTGAGGTTTTAGGGATTTTCCTTGTAAAAAAACATAATTTTTACTAAATCGTGATTTTCTCAGAAAAGATGAAAATTTTACTTTTTGAGGTTTTAATGCCAACTGAAAGTCAATTTGCTGATGGATAAACTGATATATGAATTTCAAAAATCGGTCAAAAATTGACACTATTACAGGTTCACAAAGTTGGGGTTAGGTGAGAATATTTGAGGTTTTAGGGATTTTCCTTGTAAAAAAACATAATTTTTACTAAATCGTGATTTTCTCAGAAAAGATGAAAATTTTACTTTTTGAGGTTTTAATGCCAACTGAAAGTCAATTTGCTGATGGATAAACTGATATATGAATTTCAAAAATCGGTCAAAAATTGACACTATTACAGGTTCACAAAGTTGGGGTTAGGTGAGAATATTTGAGGTTTTAGGGATTTTCCTTGTAAAAAAACATAATTTTTACTAAATCGTGATTTTCTCAGAAAAGATGAAAATTTTACTTTTTGAGGTTTTAATGCCAACTGAAAGTCAATTTGCTGATGGATAAACTGATATATGAATTTCAAAAATCGGTCAAAAATTGACACTATTACAGGTTCACAAAGTTGGGGTTAGGTGAGAATATTTGAGGTTTTAGGGATTTTCCTTGTAAAAAAACATAATTTTTACTAAATCGTGATTTTCTCAGAAAAGATGAAAATTTTACTTTTTGAGGTTTTAATGCCAACTGAAAGTCAATTTGCTGATGGATAAACTGATATATGAATTTCAAAAATCGGTCAAAAATTGACACTATTACAGGTTCACAAAGTTGGGGTTAGGTGAGAATATTTGAGGTTTTAGGGATTTTCCTTGTAAAAAAACATAATTTTTACTAAATCGTGATTTTCTCAGAAAAGATGAAAATTTTACTTTTTGAGGTTTTAATGCCAACTGAAAGTCAATTTGCTGATGGATAAACTGATATATGAATTTCAAAAATCGGTCAAAAATTGACACTATTACAGGTTCACAAAGTTGGGGTTAGGTGAGAATATTTGAGGTTTTAGGGATTTTCCTTGTAAAAAAACATAATTTTTACTAAATCGTGATTTTCTCAGAAAAGATGAAAATTTTACTTTTTGAGGTTTTAATGCCAACTGAAAGTCAATTTGCTGATGGATAAACTGATATATGAATTTCAAAAATCGGTCAAAAATTGACACTATTACAGGTTCACAAAGTTGGGGTTAGGTGAGAATATTTGAGGTTTTAGGGATTTTCCTTGTAAAAAAACATAATTTTTACTAAATCGTGATTTTCTCAGAAAAGATGAAAATTTTACTTTTTGAGGTTTTAATGCCAACTGAAAGTCAATTTGCTGATGGATAAACTGATATATGAATTTCAAAAATCGGTCAAAAATTGACACTATTACAGGTTCACAAAGTTGGGGTTAGGTGAGAATATTTGAGGTTTTAGGGATTTTCCTTGTAAAAAAACATAATTTTTACTAAATCGTGATTTTCTCAGAAAAGATGAAAATTTTACTTTTTGAGGTTTTAATGCCAACTGAAAGTCAATTTGCTGATGGATAAACTGATATATGAATTTCAAAAATCGGTCAAAAATTGACACTATTACAGGTTCACAAAGTTGGGGTTAGGTGAGAATATTTGAGGTTTTAGGGATTTTCCTTGTAAAAAAACATAATTTTTACTAAATCGTGATTTTCTCAGAAAAGATGAAAATTTTACTTTTTGAGGTTTTAATGCCAACTGAAAGTCAATTTGCTGATGGATAAACTGATATATGAATTTCAAAAATCGGTCAAAAATTGACACTATTACAGGTTCACAAAGTTGGGGTTAGGTGAGAATATTTGAGGTTTTAGGGATTTTCCTTGTAAAAAAACATAATTTTTACTAAATCGTGATTTTCTCAGAAAAGATGAAAATTTTACTTTTTGAGGTTTTAATGCCAACTGAAAGTCAATTTGCTGATGGATAAACTGATATATGAATTTCAAAAATCGGTCAAAAATTGACACTATTACAGGTTCACAAAGTTGGGGTTAGGTGAGAATATTTGAGGTTTTAGGGATTTTCCTTGTAAAAAAACATAATTTTTACTAAATCGTGATTTTCTCAGAAAAGATGAAAATTTTACTTTTTGAGGTTTTAATGCCAACTGAAAGTCAATTTGCTGATGGATAAACTGATATATGAATTTCAAAAATCGGTCAAAAATTGACACTATTACAGGATCACAAAGTTGGGGTTAGGTGAGAATATTTGAGGTTTTAGGGATTTTCCTTGTAAAAAAACATAATTTTTACTAAATCGTGATTTTCTCAGAAAAGATGAAAATTTTACTTTTTGAGGTTTTAATGCCAACTGAAAGTCATTTGCTGATGGATAAACTGATATATGAATTTCAAAAATCGGTCAAAAATTGACACTATTACAGGTTCACAAAGTTGGGGTTAGGTGAGAATATTTGAGGTTTTAGGGATTTTCCTTGTAAAAAACATAATTTTTACTAAATCGTGATTTTCTCAGAAAAGATGAAAATTTTACTTTTTGAGGTTTTAATGCCAACTGAAAGTCAATTTGCTGATGGATAAACTGATATATGAATTTCAAAAATCGGTCAAAAATTGACACTATTACAGGTTCACAAAGTTGGGGTTAGGTGAGAATATTTGAGGTTTTAGGGATTTTCCTTGTAAAAAAACATAATTTTTACTAAATCGTGATTTTCTCAGAAAAGATGAAAATTTTACTTTTTGAGGTTTTAATGCCAACTGAAAGTCAATTTGCTGATGGATAAACTGATATATGAATTTCAAAAATCGGTCAAAAATTGACACTATTACAGGTTCACAAAGTTGGGGTTAGGTGAGAATATTTGAGGTTTTAGGGATTTTCCTTGTAAAAAAACATAATTTTTACTAAATCGTGATTTTCTCAGAAAAGATGAAAATTTTACTTTTTGAGGTTTTAATGCCAACTGAAAGTCAATTTGCTGATGGATAAACTGATATATGAATTTCAAAAATCGGTCAAAAATTGACACTATTACAGGTTCACAAAGTTGGGGTTAGGTGAGAATATTTGAGGTTTTAGGGATTTTCCTTGTAAAAAAACATAATTTTTACTAAATCGTGATTTTCTCAGAAAAGATGAAAATTTTACTTTTTGAGGTTTTAATGCCAACTGAAAGTCAATTTGCTGATGGATAAACTGATATATGAATTTCAAAAATCGGTCAAAAATTGACACTATTACAGGTTCACAAAGTTGGGGTTAGGTGAGAATATTTGAGGTTTTAGGGATTTTCCTTGTAAAAAAACATAATTTTTACTAAATCGTGATTTTCTCAGAAAAGATGAAAATTTTACTTTTTGAGGTTTTAATGCCAACTGAAAGTCAATTTGCTGATGGATAAACTGATATATGAATTTCAAAAATCGGTCAAAAATTGACACTATTACAGGTTCACAAAGTTGGGGTTAGGTGAGAATATTTGAGGTTTTAGGGATTTTCCTTGTAAAAAAACATAATTTTTACTAAATCGTGATTTTCTCAGAAAAGATGAAAATTTTACTTTTTGAGGTTTTAATGCCAACTGAAAGTCAATTTGCTGATGGATAAACTGATATATGAATTTCAAAAATCGGTCAAAAATTGACACTATTACAGGTTCACAAAGTTGGGGTTAGGTGAGAATATTTGAGGTTTTAGGGATTTTCCTTGTAAAAAAACATAATTTTTACTAAATCGTGATTTTCTCAGAAAAGATGAAAATTTTACTTTTTGAGGTTTTAATGCCAACTGAAAGTCAATTTGCTGATGGATAAACTGATATATGAATTTCAAAAATCGGTCAAAAATTGACACTATTACAGGTTCACAAAGTTGGGGTTAGGTGAGAATATTTGAGGTTTTAGGGATTTTCCTTGTAAAAAAACATAATTTTTACTAAATCGTGATTTTCTCAGAAAAGATGAAAATTTTACTTTTTGAGGTTTTAATGCCAACTGAAAGTCAATTTGCTGATGGATAAACTGATATATGAATTTCAAAAATCGGTCAAAAATTGACACTATTACAGGTTCACAAAGTTGGGGTTAGGTGAGAATATTTGAGGTTTTAGGGATTTTCCTTGTAAAAAAACATAATTTTTACTAAATCGTGATTTTCTCAGAAAAGATGAAAATTTTACTTTTTGAGGTTTTAATGCCAACTGAAAGTCAATTTGCTGATGGATAAACTGATATATGAATTTCAAAAATCGGTCAAAAATTGACACTATTACAGGTTCACAAAGTTGGGGTTAGGTGAGAATATTTGAGGTTTTAGGGATTTTCCTTGTAAAAAAACATAATTTTTACTAAATCGTGATTTTCTCAGAAAAGATGAAAATTTTACTTTTTGAGGTTTTAATGCCAACTGAAAGTCAATTTGCTGATGGATAAACTGATATATGAATTTCAAAAATCGGTCAAAAATTGACACTATTACAGGTTCACAAAGTTGGGGTTAGGTGAGAATATTTGAGGTTTTAGGGATTTTCCTTGTAAAAAAACATAATTTTTACTAAATCGTGATTTTCTCAGAAAAGATGAAAATTTTACTTTTTGAGGTTTTAATGCCAACTGAAAGTCAATTTGCTGATGGATAAACTGATATATGAATTTCAAAAATCGGTCAAAAATTGACACTATTACAGGTTCACAAAGTTGGGGTTAGGTGAGAATATTTGAGGTTTTAGGGATTTTCCTTGTAAAAAAACATAATTTTTACTAAATCGTGATTTTCTCAGAAAAGATGAAAATTTTACTTTTTGAGGTTTTAATGCCAACTGAAAGTCAATTTGCTGATGGATAAACTGATATATGAATTTCAAAAATCGGTCAAAAATTGACACTATTACAGGTTCACAAAGTTGGGGTTAGGTGAGAATATTTGAGGTTTTAGGGATTTTCCTTGTAAAAAAACATAATTTTTACTAAATCGTGATTTTCTCAGAAAAGATGAAAATTTTACTTTTTGAGGTTTTAATGCCAACTGAAAGTCAATTTGCTGATGGATAAACTGATATATGAATTTCAAAAATCGGTCAAAAATTGACACTATTACAGGTTCACAAAGTTGGGGTTAGGTGAGAATATTTGAGGTTTTAGGGATTTTCCTTGTAAAAAAACATAATTTTTACTAAATCGTGATTTTCTCAGAAAAGATGAAAATTTTACTTTTTGAGGTTTTAATGCCAACTGAAAGTCAATTTGCTGATGGATAAACTGATATATGAATTTCAAAAATCGGTCAAAAATTGACACTATTACAGGTTCACAAAGTTGGGGTTAGGTGAGAATATTTGAGGTTTTAGGGATTTTCCTTGTAAAAAAACATAATTTTTACTAAATCGTGATTTTCTCAGAAAAGATGAAAATTTTACTTTTTGAGGTTTTAATGCCAACTGAAAGTCAATTTGCTGATGGATAAACTGATATATGAATTTCAAAAATCGGTCAAAAATTGACACTATTACAGGTTCACAAAGTTGGGGTTAGGTGAGAATATTTGAGGTTTTAGGGATTTTCCTTGTAAAAAAACATAATTTTTACTAAATCGTGATTTTCTCAGAAAAGATGAAAATTTTACTTTTTGAGGTTTTAATGCCAACTGAAAGTCAATTTGCTGATGGATAAACTGATATATGAATTTCAAAAATCGGTCAAAAATTGACACTATTACAGGTTCACAAAGTTGGGGTTAGGTGAGAATATTTGAGGTTTTAGGGATTTTCCTTGTAAAAAAACATAATTTTTACTAAATCGTGATTTTCTCAGAAAAGATGAAAATTTTACTTTTTGAGGTTTTAATGCCAACTGAAAGTCAATTTGCTGATGGATAAACTGATATATGAATTTCAAAAATCGGTCAAAAATTGACACTATTACAGGTTCACAAAGTTGGGGTTAGGTGAGAATATTTGAGGTTTTAGGGATTTTCCTTGTAAAAAAACATAATTTTTACTAAATCGTGATTTTCTCAGAAAAGATGAAAATTTTACTTTTTGAGGTTTTAATGCCAACTGAAAGTCAATTTGCTGATGGATAAACTGATATATGAATTTCAAAAATCGGTCAAAAATTGACACTATTACAGGTTCACAAAGTTGGGGTTAGGTGAGAATATTTGAGGTTTTAGGGATTTTCCTTGTAAAAAAACATAATTTTTACTAAATCGTGATTTTCTCAGAAAAGATGAAAATTTTACTTTTTGAGGTTTTAATGCCAACTGAAAGTCAATTTGCTGATGGATAAACTGATATATGAATTTCAAAAATCGGTCAAAAATTGACACTATTACAGGTTCACAAAGTTGGGGTTAGGTGAGAATATTTGAGGTTTTAGGGATTTTCCTTGTAAAAAAACATAATTTTTACTAAATCGTGATTTTCTCAGAAAAGATGAAAATTTTACTTTTTGAGGTTTTAATGCCAACTGAAAGTCAATTTGCTGATGGATAAACTGATATATGAATTTCAAAAATCGGTCAAAAATTGACACTATTACAGGTTCACAAAGTTGGGGTTAGGTGAGAATATTTGAGGTTTTAGGGATTTTCCTTGTAAAAAAACATAATTTTTACTAAATCGTGATTTTCTCAGAAAAGATGAAAATTTTACTTTTTGAGGTTTTAATGCCAACTGAAAGTCAATTTGCTGATGGATAAACTGATATATGAATTTCAAAAATCGGTCAAAAATTGACACTATTACAGGTTCACAAAGTTGGGGTTAGGTGAGAATATTTGAGGTTTTAGGGATTTTCCTTGTAAAAAAACATAATTTTTACTAAATCGTGATTTTCTCAGAAAAGATGAAAATTTTACTTTTTGAGGTTTTAATGCCAACTGAAAGTCAATTTGCTGATGGATAAACTGATATATGAATTTCAAAAATCGGTCAAAAATTGACACTATTACAGGTTCACAAAGTTGGGGTTAGGTGAGAATATTTGAGGTTTTAGGGATTTTCCTTGTAAAAAAACATAATTTTTACTAAATCGTGATTTTCTCAGAAAAGATGAAAATTTTACTTTTTGAGGTTTTAATGCCAACTGAAAGTCAATTTGCTGATGGATAAACTGATATATGAATTTCAAAAATCGGTCAAAAATTGACACTATTACAGGTTCACAAAGTTGGGGTTAGGTGAGAATATTTGAGGTTTTAGGGATTTTCCTTGTAAAAAAACATAATTTTTACTAAATCGTGATTTTCTCAGAAAAGATGAAAATTTTACTTTTTGAGGTTTTAATGCCAACTGAAAGTCAATTTGCTGATGGATAAACTGATATATGAATTTCAAAAATCGGTCAAAAATTGACACTATTACAGGTTCACAAAGTTGGGGTTAGGTGAGAATATTTGAGGTTTTAGGGATTTTCCTTGTAAAAAAACATAATTTTTACTAAATCGTGATTTTCTCAGAAAAGATGAAAATTTTACTTTTTGAGGTTTTAATGCCAACTGAAAGTCAATTTGCTGATGGATAAACTGATATATGAATTTCAAAAATCGGTCAAAAATTGACACTATTACAGGATCACAAAGTTGGGGTTAGGTGAGAATATTTGAGGTTTTAGGGATTTTCCTTGTAAAAAAACATAATTTTTACTAAATCGTGATTTTCTCAGAAAAGATGAAAATTTTACTTTTTGAGGTTTTAATGCCAACTGAAAGTCAATTTGCTGATGGATAAACTGATATATGAATTTCAAAAATCGGTCAAAAATTGACACTATTACAGGTTCACAAAGTTGGGGTTAGGTGAGAATATTTGAGGTTTTAGGGATTTTCCTTGTAAAAAAACATAATTTTTACTAAATCGTGATTTTCTCAGAAAAGATGAAAATTTTACTTTTTGAGGTTTTAATGCCAACTGAAAGTCAATTTGCTGATGGATAAACTGATATATGAATTTCAAAAATCGGTCAAAAATTGACACTATTACAGGTTCACAAAGTTGGGGTTAGGTGAGAATATTTGAGGTTTTAGGGATTTTCCTTGTAAAAAAACATAATTTTTACTAAATCGTGATTTTCTCAGAAAAGATGAAAATTTTACTTTTTGAGGTTTTAATGCCAACTGAAAGTCAATTTGCTGATGGATAAACTGATATATGAATTTCAAAAATCGGTCAAAAATTGACACTATTACAGGTTCACAAAGTTGGGGTTAGGTGAGAATATTTGAGGTTTTAGGGATTTTCCTTGTAAAAAAACATAATTTTTACTAAATCGTGATTTTCTCAGAAAAGATGAAAATTTTACTTTTTGAGGTTTTAATGCCAACTGAAAGTCAATTTGCTGATGGATAAACTGATATATGAATTTCAAAAATCGGTCAAAAATTGACACTATTACAGGTTCACAAAGTTGGGGTTAGGTGAGAATATTTGAGGTTTTAGGGATTTTCCTTGTAAAAAAACATAATTTTTACTAAATCGTGATTTTCTCAGAAAAGATGAAAATTTTACTTTTTGAGGTTTTAATGCCAACTGAAAGTCTATTTGCTGATGGATAAACTGATATATGAATTTCAAAAATCGGTCAAAAATTGACACTATTACAGGTTCACAAAGTTGGGTTAGGTGAGAATATTTGAGGTTTTAGGGATTTTCTATGTAAAAAAACATAATTTTTACTAAATCGTGATTTTCTCAGAAAAGATGAAAATTTTACTTTTTGAGGTTTTAATGCCAACTGAAAGTCTATTTGCTGATGGATAAACTGATATATGAATTTCAAAAATCGGTCAAAAATTGACACTATTACAGGTTCACAAAGTTGGGGTTAGGTGAGAATATTTGAGGTTTTAGGGATTTTCCTTGTAAAAAAACATAATTTTTACTAAATCGTGATTTTCTCAGAAAAGATGAAAATTTTACTTTTTGAGGTTTTAATGCCAACTGAAAGTCAATTTGCTGATGGATAAACTGATATATGAATTTCAAAAATCGGTCAAAAATTGACACTATTACAGGTTCACAAAGTTGGGGTTAGGTGAGAATATTTGAGGTTTTAGGGATTTTCCTTGTAAAAAAACATAATTTTTACTAAATCGTGATTTTCTCAGAAAAGATGAAAATTTTACTTTTTGAGGTTTTAATGCCAACTGAAAGTCAATTTGCTGATGGATAAACTGATATATGAATTTCAAAAATCGGTCAAAAATTGACACTATTACAGGTTCACAAAGTTGGGGTTAGGTGAGAATATTTGAGGTTTTAGGGATTTTCCTTGTAAAAAAACATAATTTTTACTAAATCGTGATTTTCTCAGAAAAGATGAAAATTTTACTTTTTGAGGTTTTAATGCCAACTGAAAGTCAATTTGCTGATGGATAAACTGATATATGAATTTCAAAAATCGGTCAAAAATTGACACTATTACAGGTTCACAAAGTTGGGGTTAGGTGAGAATATTTGAGGTTTTAGGGATTTTCCTTGTAAAAAAACATAATTTTTACTAAATCGTGATTTTCTCAGAAAAGATGAAAATTTTACTTTTTGAGGTTTTAATGCCAACTGAAAGTCAATTTGCTGATGGATAAACTGATATATGAATTTCAAAAATCGGTCAAAAATTGACACTATTACAGGTTCACAAAGTTGGGGTTAGGTGAGAATATTTGAGGTTTTAGGGATTTTCCTTGTAAAAAAACATAATTTTTACTAAATCGTGATTTTCTCAGAAAAGATGAAAATTTTACTTTTTGAGGTTTTAATGCCAACTGAAAGTCAATTTGCTGATGGATAAACTGATATATGAATTTCAAAAATCGGTCAAAAATTGACACTATTACAGGTTCACAAAGTTGGGGTTAGGTGAGAATATTTGAGGTTTTAGGGATTTTCCTTGTAAAAAAACATAATTTTTACTAAATCGTGATTTTCTCAGAAAAGATGAAAATTTTACTTTTTGAGGTTTTAATGCCAACTGAAAGTCAATTTGCTGATGGATAAACTGATATATGAATTTCAAAAATCGGTCAAAAATTGACACTATTACAGGTTCACAAAGTTGGGGTTAGGTGAGAATATTTGAGGTTTTAGGGATTTTCCTTGTAAAAAAACATAATTTTTACTAAATCGTGATTTTCTCAGAAAAGATGAAAATTTTACTTTTTGAGGTTTTAATGCCAACTGAAAGTCAATTTGCTGATGGATAAACTGATATATGAATTTCAAAAATCGGTCAAAAATTGACACTATTACAGGATCACAAAGTTGGGGTTAGGTGAGAATATTTGAGGTTTTAGGGATTTTCCTTGTAAAAAAACATAATTTTTACTAAATCGTGATTTTCTCAGAAAAGATGAAAATTTTACTTTTTGAGGTTTTAATGCCAACTGAAAGTCAATTTGCTGATGGATAAACTGATATATGAATTTCAAAAATCGGTCAAAAATTGACACTATTACAGGATCACAAAGTTGGGGTTAGGTGAGAATATTTGAGGTTTTAGGGATTTTCCTTGTAAAAAAACATAATTTTTACTAAATCGTGATTTTCTCAGAAAAGATGAAAATTTTACTTTTTGAGGTTTTAATGCCAACTGAAAGTCAATTTGCTGATGGATAAACTGATATATGAATTTCAAAAATTGGTCAAAAATTGACACTATTACAGGATCACAAAGTTGGGGTTAGGTGAGAATATTTGAGGTTTTAGGGATTTTCCTTGTAAAAAAACATAATTTTTACTAAATCGTGATTTTCTCAGAAAAGATGAAAATTTTACTTTTTGAGGTTTTAATGCCAACTGAAAGTCAATTTGCTGATGGATAAACTGATATATGAATGTGGTATTTATTTTACGGGTTTTTATTGGCGGTTAGTTTGACAATTGAATATTATGGCTTTGATATAAAAAAGAAAAGAAATTGGCTCCAGGTCTGTCCGAAGCGTGTGCTCGCTTTCGTTGCAAACTTCCAAGTCCAGTGTGACCGTCATTTATTATTAGGTTATGCCGGCTAGCCCACGAACTGGCTTCAGAAACGATGACCGCTTCTGGTTCTTTTGTTGTCTATCGGTACCTCATCACCGGTTCCTACATTCGGCCCTCCTGACGTTTCATTCGACTCGAATGAAGATCCCAAGGTTTCATGAACTCGGCCACAGTGGATGTTGTAGTGGGCCCTTCCGTATCTCCTATCCTTTCAACCTTATATCTTCCGTGTTTCTGGACTGATACTACCTTGTACGGCCCCAAATATTTTCCTTTAAGCTTAAGACCTACCCCGTACTGTGTCCGCTTTATCGCTACTAAATCGTTAAGTCTGTATTTCCTTTCGATCTTTCGTTTTGCATCATAGGACTTTCGATTTTCGTCCTGTAGGACTTTAATATTTTCAATCGCCCTATCTCGGATCTCCTTTCGCTCCTCATCCAACTCGTTCACTATGCATTCTAAAATACGCTCTCTTAGCTCTGCATCTTCAGGAACTCTCATATCTAAACCTGTTAGTATCTTAAACGAACTCACTTTTGTACTTCTTGGCTCAGTGTTGTTTATCATTTGTTGCACCTTGCCTACATGCCTATACCAGGTTACTGGACTTTCCAAACTCAATTTCGTTAACATGGGTACAATGATCTTGTGCATTCGTTCGACCTGTCCGTTTCCCCGCGGAACACCAGCTGTAATTAATAAATGTTGTATGTTATTGTCCTTACAATACTGTTCAAACAAATGTGACGTAAACGCCGTTCCCCTATCGGTCACTACTCTCACTGGGTTACCAAATATTATTGCTTGTTTTTCCAAATGATTTACGACTTCTTCTGCTCCGGTACTTCGGGTAGGATATAACCATACGAACTTACTAAAACCATCGACGACTACTAGCAAATGATTGTACCTCTTCTTAGTGAGATCCATCGGACCCACATGGTCAATATGATATGTAACTAGAGGTTGATCTCCCTTATCGATCGCTGTCAGATACCCTTCTTTTCTACCCAATTTCGCATTTGTTATAATACACTGTACGCAACTCTCAACTAATCGTGTAACTTTTCCTTTCAATTTGCGAATGAAATATGATTTTTCGACCAATAACTGCGTTTTCTTTGCTGAGAAATGTCCTTGTTTATGGGCAAGCAAGATAATTTCATTCTCCATCTGCTCGGGTACTACGATTAACCGCTTATTGGCATCTTTGAACAAGACCTCATTCAAAATATAGAAATCCTCATACCCTCCCTTTTCAACTAAACTTCTTATAGCATTTATCCAATCATCAACCAATTGAGCTTCTTTCAGACGATGAATAATACTATCCGATATCGAATAACAGGCGACACGACTCAAAGCATCTACATGCCTCATCCTTGATCCTGACCGATGTTCTAGACTGTAACTAAAATCCTGCAAAAACATGGCCCACCGGGCTACTCTTAATGGAACTTCCTGTTTTTTCATGGTCATAGTAAATGCATTACAGTCTGTAACTATAGTGAACTGCAAGCCAAGAATGTAAACTCGCCACTTCTTTAGAGCCTCAATTATGGCTAAAACTTCTAGTTCGTATGAATGATAATTCTGCTCACATGGCTTTGTTTTCCGGCTCATGTACTGAATGGGATGGAACAAATTATCCTCCGTATCTTTCTGCATTAGAATTGCTCCGTAACCGTATTTTGATGCGTCAGCATGGACCTCTGTTTGCGCTTTCGGATTATATAACCTCAATACGACTCACTAGTTAACGATGCCTTCAATCGTTCAAATGATAACTCCTCAATCTCGCTGAACACAAATTTACTATCCTTTCTTAGCATATCGGAAAGTGGCTTCGCCATCAAGGCATATCCCTCAATGAATTTTCGAAAATACGATGTTAAACCGAGAAACCTTTGCACTGCTTTCTTATCATGCGGTCTTGGGAAATTGTGTACCGACGAAATTTTCTCTTCACTCGGTTTTATTATCCCTTCACTAATCACGTATCCTAGAAAATTGACTTGATTTTGTAGAATCTGACACTTTTTCCAGTTAAGCTGTAATCCGTTCTTCTCGGCTACCCCCAAAACTAATTTAATTCTTGACATACCTTCTTCAATGTCCCTGCTTGGAATGATGATATCATCCATATATACGATCGCTATACCTTTCTGAATCAACTCCTGCATTGCTGCCATCATGAATCTCGTAAAGACCGCTGGAGAGTTTGAGATACCAAACGGTACATATAAGAATTCGTACTGTCCTTTCTGGGTAACAAATGCCGTGAACTTTTGCGAACTTGCTTCTACTGGTACATGAAAATATCCGTTCTTCAAGTCCAGTGTAGTAAAAACCTTTCCTCCTTGCAATTGATCAATTACACTGTCCATCAATACTATCGGAAAATTATCGCGAATTATCTTTTCATTCAATTTTCTATAATCGCAGCACAACCTTTTAGCTCCGTTTGACTTTGCTACCAATACTATAGGGGATGCATACACTGATGTACTATCTCGAATAATTCCTTCCTCAAGCCATTCTTGTATCTGATTATCTACAATCTGCTGATCGCAGTAGGCCAACCGTCTTGGGTGTTGGTATACGGGAATATCATCTTTCAAAATAATTCTCATTTCAATCTTCGCATCAGGATTGCGTTTTGGCTTGTATCGCTCAACTATCATTTCGACCTCTTTAGCCTGTTCTTGGCTTAAATGAGACAACTCTAAACCGATTTCGTCCTTCCCTTCAAAACTGTGCAGACATCTTCAAATTGTTTCATCCAATCCTCAACAGATTCAGTATTTTCTTCTTCTAACTTCTGCTTACTGCTAATCAAAAACTGAGTGCCATTTTTTGTTACCTTCATGTCAACACTATCAAGAATCGTTCTTCCCAAAATAGCGTCAAACCCCATGTCCTCATCGGGAACTACATGAAACTCAACTACTATTTTGATTTTGTCGATGATCACCATTAAAGAGAAACTACCAAACGTTAAAATTTTCGCATCTCCTATTCCTACCAAACACTTTCCAGGACCTGTTAGTTGTTTAACTCCTAGCTTCCAAAAAATACTTCGACGAATCAAGCACATATCTGCTCCTGTATCTATGAGCCCTTTAAATTCAATATTCTCATAGCTAACCTTCTTTAGCTCTAACCCAGACGGAGTGAACGTACTCGAACTAACTTCAACTTTGTCATGTTGAACAACATTCGCGTGCTTTTCTCGTTTAATCTGCGTTTCGATACTACACTGAGCTGCACGATGACCTGGCTGACCGCACTTAAAACACTTTCGATCGAACTTAGGACAATCTTTTCTTAAATGAGTCGCCTCTCCGCAACCAAAACATTTTCTCTCTCGAGCCTGTACTGCCTGTGCTTCACTTGAACCATATGCCTTACTTTCAAATCTGTTCGTTGCCCTGTATGAATCACGCCCCTTCTTATAAACTTCGATTTGAAACTTTAACTCTGAAATATTGCGAGCTTGGAATAACATCATTTTGTTGGTTTTTGTATCCGGAATACCTTTAACGAAGTACTCTATCAGACTCTCCTCATCTACGTTTACCGGCTTCGCAATTTCCATCAATGCATATAAGTATTCATTTAGAGTTTCGCCTTTCTTCTGTTGGCGCTGATTTAACTTTTTATGTACTGCAGCTGAAGATATTTTTACACTAAACTCAGCCTGAAGAGCTGTTTTCAAAGAACTCCAGTTTTTAATATTTCTCTGACTCCTTATGAAAGATTTTGCCGCCCCACACAATAACTGTTTTCCATACACAAATAACTGTAATTCATTCCACTGTACCGTGGCTGCACATTCTTCTAGTTCTTCAATCCATTGAGCAATGTTAGGAATATCTGAACCAGAATACTGTGACACACTGTCCTCCACATCTTTCAAAGTAAACCATGATCTCTCGGGTCTAACTACGTTTTCTGCTGCAATCTCTAGTCCCCCATTCGCTGTTACCACTGACTGATCGTCTGATTCCTCATCTTCCTCCTGCACACCATAATGGGTGAGTAACCTATTCTGCAAATCCCGTTTCCTGCCAGTCGTAGGTAGCCCTAGTTCGGATAATTTCGATCGCAAAGCCACCACGCTTAGAGACAGAATCTCTGCAAGCTCCATCTCAATTACAAGAACTTAAAATAACGTACAATTCTTCTTATACTATGTTAGTATTATTTTCTAGCTTTGAAAATTGTTATCAGTTTTCGCTAGATCTGAATAACATACGCTTTTCCCGTCTTTCGTTGGTCCCACGTCGTCCTGCTTTGTCGTCGTCTTCGATGTTGATTAGTCTTATCGCCAAATTCCTTCACAAATCCTCTCTCAGCAACAATATTGAAGTTTCTCGCCAACCTTTGAGTTGTTGCCGCTGCCAAAATTTTCTCACGCCGCCGCCACCAGAAGTTGATCACACCACCGCCACCAACGCAGTTCACTCCTAGAACTCAACGCTAGTCTCCGTTGTTCACGCCGTCACCACCAGATTTTGTCCACTACTAACGCAGTTCACTCCTAGAACTCAACGCTAGTCTCCGTTGTTCACGCCGTCACCACCAGATTTTGTCCACTACTAACGCAGTTCACTCCTAGAACTCAACGCTAGTCTCTGTAGAATTTCAAATTCGTTGCGTCCAGCCCTGGCTAACCGCTGTACACTTCTCCAGCAGTTATCACAACCTTGAAACGTTGTTGCCACCAACACTGGTAAACTACTGTACACTTCTCCAGCAATCTACACAGCCTCCGTTGTGGCAGCCTCGTATCGCCTTTGCAACCTTGAATCAATCTTGCAACCGGAATCGTTGTTGCCCTTCGATCCGTTCCTGCCTTGCCTTATTATTGCTGGTGTACCTCAATGGTACCTTCTTCGGCCAAACTTCACGAATATTTCGTCACGTGCTGCGAAAATTCCAGAACCACCTTTCTGATCAGCTTTCTCACTCCTTCTGCAGTTTCCTTATGTCAGCGTCACTTGCTGTCTCCCTCGTCGGCCAAATTTTCTAGTTCTTGTTGCTCGCCGATACCGCGCTTTTACTGCAGCTATCTCTCTTCCTCTCACGTGAACGTTTCTTCGAGGCAGCGTCACTTGCTGTCTCCCTCCTTCTTAGAATTTTACAAGTTTTAACGAATTTGTAAAATTCAATAGCCAATATCAATTGTTTCACTTTTAAGCTGCCATCCCGGTTGAGCCCCCAATTTGTGGTATTTATTTTACGGGTTTTATTGGCGGTTAGTTTGACAATTGAATATTATGGCTTTGATATAAAAAGAAAAGAAATTGGCTCAGGTCTGTCCCGAAGCGTGTGTCGCTTTCGTTGCAAACTTCCAAGTCCAGTGTGACGTCATTTATTATTAGGTTATGCGGCCTAGCCACGAACTGGCTTCAGAAACGATGACCGCTTCTGGTTCTTTTGTTGTTATCGGTACTCATCACGGTTCCTACATGAATTTCAAAAATCGGTCAAAAATTGACACTATTACAGGTTCACAAAGTTGGGGTTAGGTGAGAATATTTGAGGTTTTAGGGATTTTCCTTGTAAAAAAACATAATTTTTACTAAATCGTGATTTTCTCAGAAAAGATGAAAATTTTACTTTTTGAGGTTTTAATGCCAACTGAAAGTCAATTTGCTGATGGATAAACTGATATATGAATTTCAAAAATCGGTCAAAAATTGACACTATTACAGGATCACAAAGTTGGGGTTAGGTGAGAATATTTGAGGTTTTAGGGATTTTCCTTGTAAAAAAACATAATTTTTACTAAATCGTGATTTTCTCAGAAAAGATGAAAATTTTACTTTTTGAGGTTTTAATGCCAACTGAAAGTCAATTTGCTGATGGATAAACTGATATATGAATTTCAAAAATCGGTCAAAAATTGACACTATTACAGGTTCACAAAGTTGGGGTTAGGTGAGAATATTTGAGGTTTTAGGGATTTTCCTTGTAAAAAACATAATTTTTACTAAATCGTGATTTTCTCAGAAAAGATGAAAATTTTACTTTTTGAGGTTTTAATGCCAACTGAAAGTCAATTTGCTGATGGATAAACTGATATATGAATTTCAAAAATCGGTCAAAAATTGACACTATTACAGGTTCACAAAGTTGGGGTTAGGTGAGAATATTTGAGGTTTTAGGGATTTTCTTGTAAAAAACATAATTTTTACTAAATCGTGATTTTCTCAGAAAAGATGAAAATTTTACTTTTTGAGGTTTTAATGCCAACTGAAAGTCAATTTGCTGATGGATAAACTGATATATGAATTTCAAAAATCGGTCAAAAATTGACACTATTACAGGTTCACAAAGTTGGGGTTAGGTGAGAATATTTGAGGTTTTAGGGATTTTCTTGTAAAAAAACATAATTTTTACTAAATCGTGATTTTCTCAGAAAAGATGAAAATTTTACTTTTTGAGGTTTTAATGCCAACTGAAAGTCAATTTGCTGATGGATAAACTGATATATGAATTTCAAAAATCGGTCAAAAATTGACACTATTACAGGTTCACAAAGTTGGGGTTAGGTGAGAATATTTGAGGTTTTAGGGATTTTCCTTGTAAAAAAACATAATTTTTACTAAATCGTGATTTTCTCAGAAAAGATGAAAATTTTACTTTTTGAGGTTTTAATGCCAACTGAAAGTCAATTTGCTGATGGATAAACTGATATATGAATTTCAAAAATCGGTCAAAAATTGACACTATTACAGGTTCACAAAGTTGGGGTTAGGTGAGAATATTTGAGGTTTTAGGGATTTTCTATGTAAAAAAACATAATTTTTACTAAATCGTGATTTTCTCAGAAAAGATGAAAATTTTACTTTTTGAGGTTTTAATGCCAACTGAAAGTCAATTTGCTGATGGATAAACTGATATATGAATTTCAAAAATCGGTCAAAAATTGACACTATTACAGGTTCACAAAGTTGGGGTTAGGTGAGAATATTTGAGGTTTTAGGGATTTTCTATGTAAAAAAACATAATTTTTACTAAATCGTGATTTTCTCAGAAAAGATGAAAATTTTACTTTTTGAGGTTTTAATGCCAACTGAAAGTCAATTTGCTGATGGATAAACTGATATATGAATTTCAAAAATCGGTCAAAAATTGACACTATTACAGGTTCACAAAGTTGGGGTTAGGTGAGAATATTTGAGGTTTTAGGGATTTTCTATGTAAAAAAACATAATTTTTACTAAATCGTGATTTTCTCAGAAAAGATGAAAATTTTACTTTTTGAGGTTTTAATGCCAACTGAAAGTCAATTTGCTGATGGATAAACTGATATATGAATTTCAAAAATCGGTCAAAAATTGACACTATTACAGGTTCACAAAGTTGGGGTTAGGTGAGAATATTTGAGGTTTTAGGGATTTTCCTTGTAAAAAAACATAATTTTTACTAAATCGTGATTTTCTCAGAAAAGATGAAAATTTTACTTTTTGAGGTTTTAATGCCAACTGAAAGTCAATTTGCTGATGGATAAACTGATATATGAATTTCAAAAATCGGTCAAAAATTGACACTATTACAGGTTCACAAAGTTGGGGTTAGGTGAGAATATTTGAGGTTTTAGGGATTTTCTATGTAAAAAAACATAATTTTTACTAAATCGTGATTTTCTCAGAAAAGATGAAAATTTTACTTTTTGAGGTTTTAATGCCAACTGAAAGTCAATTTGCTGATGGATAAACTGATATATGAATTTCAAAAATCGGTCAAAAATTGACACTATTACAGGTTCACAAAGTTGGGGTTAGGTGAGAATATTTGAGGTTTTAGGGATTTTCTATGTAAAAAAACATAATTTTTACTAAATCGTGATTTTCTCAGAAAAGATGAAAATTTTACTTTTTGAGGTTTTAATGCCAACTGAAAGTCAATTTGCTGATGGATAAACTGATATATGAATTTCAAAAATCGGTCAAAAATTGACACTATTACAGGTTCACAAAGTTGGGGTTAGGTGAGAATATTTGAGGTTTTAGGGATTTTCTATGTAAAAAAACATAATTTTTACTAAATCGTGATTTTCTCAGAAAAGATGAAAATTTTACTTTTTGAGGTTTTAATGCCAACTGAAAGTCAATTTGCTGATGGATAAACTGATATATGAATTTCAAAAATCGGTCAAAAATTGACACTATTACAGGTTCACAAAGTTGGGGTTAGGTGAGAATATTTGAGGTTTTAGGGATTTTCTATGTAAAAAAACATAATTTTTACTAAATCGTGATTTTCTCAGAAAAGATGAAAATTTTACTTTTTGAGGTTTTAATGCCAACTGAAAGTCAATTTGCTGATGGATAAACTGATATATGAATTTCAAAAATCGGTCAAAAATTGACACTATTACAGGTTCACAAAGTTGGGGTTAGGTGAGAATATTTGAGGTTTTAGGGATTTTCTATGTAAAAAAACATAATTTTTACTAAATCGTGATTTTCTCAGAAAAGATGAAAATTTTACTTTTTGAGGTTTTAATGCCAACTGAAAGTCAATTTGCTGATGGATAAACTGATATATGAATTTCAAAAATCGGTCAAAAATTGACACTATTACAGGTTCACAAAGTTGGGGTTAGGTGAGAATATTTGAGGTTTTAGGGATTTTCCTTGTAAAAAAACATAATTTTTACTAAATCGTGATTTTCTCAGAAAAGATGAAAATTTTACTTTTTGAGGTTTTAATGCCAACTGAAAGTCAATTTGCTGATGGATAAACTGATATATGAATTTCAAAAATCGGTCAAAAATTGACACTATTACAGGTTCACAAAGTTGGGGTTAGGTGAGAATATTTGAGGTTTTAGGGATTTTCTATGTAAAAAAACATAATTTTTACTAAATCGTGATTTTCTCAGAAAAGATGAAAATTTTACTTTTTGAGGTTTTAATGCCAACTGAAAGTCAATTTGCTGATGGATAAACTGATATATGAATTTCAAAAATCGGTCAAAAATTGACACTATTACAGGTTCACAAAGTTGGGGTTAGGTGAGAATATTTGAGGTTTTAGGGATTTTCTATGTAAAAAAACATAATTTTTACTAAATCGTGATTTTCTCAGAAAAGATGAAAATTTTACTTTTTGAGGTTTTAATGCCAACTGAAAGTCAATTTGCTGATGGATAAACTGATATATGAATTTCAAAAATCGGTCAAAAATTGACACTATTACAGGTTCACAAAGTTGGGGTTAGGTGAGAATATTTGAGGTTTTAGGGATTTTCTATGTAAAAAAACATAATTTTTACTAAATCGTGATTTTCTCAGAAAAGATGAAAATTTTACTTTTTGAGGTTTTAATGCCAACTGAAAGTCAATTTGCTGATGGATAAACTGATATATGAATTTCAAAAATCGGTCAAAAATTGACACTATTACAGGTTCACAAAGTTGGGGTTAGGTGAGAATATTTGAGGTTTTAGGGATTTTCTATGTAAAAAAACATAATTTTTACTAAATCGTGATTTTCTCAGAAAAGATGAAAATTTTACTTTTTGAGGTTTTAATGCCAACTGAAAGTCAATTTGCTGATGGATAAACTGATATATGAATTTCAAAAATCGGTCAAAAATTGACACTATTACAGGTTCACAAAGTTGGGGTTAGGTGAGAATATTTGAGGTTTTAGGGATTTTCTATGTAAAAAAACATAATTTTTACTAAATCGTGATTTTCTCAGAAAAGATGAAAATTTTACTTTTTGAGGTTTTAATGCCAACTGAAAGTCAATTTGCTGATGGATAAACTGATATATGAATTTCAAAAATCGGTCAAAAATTGACACTATTACAGGTTCACAAAGTTGGGGTTAGGTGAGAATATTTGAGGTTTTAGGGATTTTCTATGTAAAAAAACATAATTTTTACTAAATCGTGATTTTCTCAGAAAAGATGAAAATTTTACTTTTTGAGGTTTTAATGCCAACTGAAAGTCAATTTGCTGATGGATAAACTGATATATGAATTTCAAAAATCGGTCAAAAATTGACACTATTACAGGTTCACAAAGTTGGGGTTAGGTGAGAATATTTGAGGTTTTAGGGATTTTCTATGTAAAAAAACATAATTTTTACTAAATCGTGATTTTCTCAGAAAAGATGAAAATTTTACTTTTTGAGGTTTTAATGCCAACTGAAAGTCAATTTGCTGATGGATAAACTGATATATGAATTTCAAAAATCGGTCAAAAATTGACACTATTACAGGTTCACAAAGTTGGGGTTAGGTGAGAATATTTGAGGTTTTAGGGATTTTCTATGTAAAAAAACATAATTTTTACTAAATCGTGATTTTCTCAGAAAAGATGAAAATTTTACTTTTTGAGGTTTTAATGCCAACTGAAAGTCAATTTGCTGATGGATAAACTGATATATGAATTTCAAAAATCGGTCAAAAATTGACACTATTACAGGTTCACAAAGTTGGGGTTAGGTGAGAATATTTGAGGTTTTAGGGATTTTCTATGTAAAAAAACATAATTTTTACTAAATCGTGATTTTCTCAGAAAAGATGAAAATTTTACTTTTTGAGGTTTTAATGCCAACTGAAAGTCAATTTGCTGATGGATAAACTGATATATGAATTTCAAAAATCGGTCAAAAATTGACACTATTACAGGTTCACAAAGTTGGGGTTAGGTGAGAATATTTGAGGTTTTAGGGATTTTCTATGTAAAAAAACATAATTTTTACTAAATCGTGATTTTCTCAGAAAAGATGAAAATTTTACTTTTTGAGGTTTTAATGCCAACTGAAAGTCAATTTGCTGATGGATAAACTGATATATGAATTTCAAAAATCGGTCAAAAATTGACACTATTACAGGTTCACAAAGTTGGGGTTAGGTGAGAATATTTGAGGTTTTAGGGATTTTCTATGTAAAAAAACATAATTTTTACTAAATCGTGATTTTCTCAGAAAAGATGAAAATTTTACTTTTTGAGGTTTTAATGCCAACTGAAAGTCAATTTGCTGATGGATAAACTGATATATGAATTTCAAAAATCGGTCAAAAATTGACACTATTACAGGTTCACAAAGTTGGGGTTAGGTGAGAATATTTGAGGTTTTAGGGATTTTCTATGTAAAAAAACATAATTTTTACTAAATCGTGATTTTCTCAGAAAAGATGAAAATTTTACTTTTTGAGGTTTTAATGCCAACTGAAAGTCAATTTGCTGATGGATAAACTGATATATGAATTTCAAAAATCGGTCAAAAATTGACACTATTACAGGTTCACAAAGTTGGGGTTAGGTGAGAATATTTGAGGTTTTAGGGATTTTCTATGTAAAAAAACATAATTTTTACTAAATCGTGATTTTCTCAGAAAAGATGAAAATTTTACTTTTTGAGGTTTTAATGCCAACTGAAAGTCAATTTGCTGATGGATAAACTGATATATGAATTTCAAAAATCGGTCAAAAATTGACACTATTACAGGTTCACAAAGTTGGGGTTAGGTGAGAATATTTGAGGTTTTAGGGATTTTCTATGTAAAAAAACATAATTTTTACTAAATCGTGATTTTCTCAGAAAAGATGAAAATTTTACTTTTTGAGGTTTTAATGCCAACTGAAAGTCAATTTGCTGATGGATAAACTGATATATGAATTTCAAAAATCGGTCAAAAATTGACACTATTACAGGTTCACAAAGTTGGGGTTAGGTGAGAATATTTGAGGTTTTAGGGATTTTCTATGTAAAAAAACATAATTTTTACTAAATCGTGATTTTCTCAGAAAAGATGAAAATTTTACTTTTTGAGGTTTTAATGCCAACTGAAAGTCAATTTGCTGATGGATAAACTGATATATGAATTTCAAAAATCGGTCAAAAATTGACACTATTACAGGTTCACAAAGTTGGGGTTAGGTGAGAATATTTGAGGTTTTAGGGATTTTCTATGTAAAAAAACATAATTTTTACTAAATCGTGATTTTCTCAGAAAAGATGAAAATTTTACTTTTTGAGGTTTTAATGCCAACTGAAAGTCAATTTGCTGATGGATAAACTGATATATGAATTTCAAAAATCGGTCAAAAATTGACACTATTACAGGTTCACAAAGTTGGGGTTAGGTGAGAATATTTGAGGTTTTAGGGATTTTCTATGTAAAAAACATAATTTTTACTAAATCGTGATTTTCTCAGAAAAGATGAAAATTTTACTTTTTGAGGTTTTAATGCCAACTGAAAGTCAATTTGCTGATGGATAAACTGATATATGAATTTCAAAAATCGGTCAAAAATTGACACTATTACAGGTTCACAAAGTTGGGGTTAGGTGAGAATATTTGAGGTTTTAGGGATTTTCTATGTAAAAAAACATAATTTTTACTAAATCGTGATTTTCTCAGAAAAGATGAAAATTTTACTTTTTGAGGTTTTAATGCCAACTGAAAGTCAATTTGCTGATGGATAAACTGATATATGAATTTCAAAAATCGGTCAAAAATTGACACTATTACAGGTTCACAAAGTTGGGGTTAGGTGAGAATATTTGAGGTTTTAGGGATTTTCTATGTAAAAAAACATAATTTTTACTAAATCGTGATTTTCTCAGAAAAGATGAAAATTTTACTTTTTGAGGTTTTAATGCCAACTGAAAGTCAATTTGCTGATGGATAAACTGATATATGAATTTCAAAAATCGGTCAAAAATTGACACTATTACAGGTTCACAAAGTTGGGGTTAGGTGAGAATATTTGAGGTTTTAGGGATTTTCTATGTAAAAAAACATAATTTTTACTAAATCGTGATTTTCTCAGAAAAGATGAAAATTTTACTTTTTGAGGTTTTAATGCCAACTGAAAGTCAATTTGCTGATGGATAAACTGATATATGAATTTCAAAAATCGGTCAAAAATTGACACTATTACAGGTTCACAAAGTTGGGGTTAGGTGAGAATATTTGAGGTTTTAGGGATTTTCTATGTAAAAAAACATAATTTTTACTAAATCGTGATTTTCTCAGAAAAGATGAAAATTTTACTTTTTGAGGTTTTAATGCCAACTGAAAGTCAATTTGCTGATGGATAAACTGATATATGAATTTCAAAAATCGGTCAAAAATTGACACTATTACAGGTTCACAAAGTTGGGGTTAGGTGAGAATATTTGAGGTTTTAGGGATTTTCTATGTAAAAAAACATAATTTTTACTAAATCGTGATTTTCTCAGAAAAGATGAAAATTTTACTTTTTGAGGTTTTAATGCCAACTGAAAGTCAATTTGCTGATGGATAAACTGATATATGAATTTCAAAAATCGGTCAAAAATTGACACTATTACAGGTTCACAAAGTTGGGGTTAGGTGAGAATATTTGAGGTTTTAGGGATTTTCTATGTAAAAAAACATAATTTTTACTAAATCGTGATTTTCTCAGAAAAGATGAAAATTTTACTTTTTGAGGTTTTAATGCCAACTGAAAGTCAATTTGCTGATGGATAAACTGATATATGAATTTCAAAAATCGGTCAAAAATTGACACTATTACAGGTTCACAAAGTTGGGGTTAGGTGAGAATATTTGAGGTTTTAGGGATTTTCTATGTAAAAAAACATAATTTTTACTAAATCGTGATTTTCTCAGAAAAGATGAAAATTTTACTTTTTGAGGTTTTAATGCCAACTGAAAGTCAATTTGCTGATGGATAAACTGATATATGAATTTCAAAAATCGGTCAAAAATTGACACTATTACAGGTTCACAAAGTTGGGGTTAGGTGAGAATATTTGAGGTTTTAGGGATTTTCTATGTAAAAAAACATAATTTTTACTAAATCGTGATTTTCTCAGAAAAGATGAAAATTTTACTTTTTGAGGTTTTAATGCCAACTGAAAGTCAATTTGCTGATGGATAAACTGATATATGAATTTCAAAAATCGGTCAAAAATTGACACTATTACAGGTTCACAAAGTTGGGGTTAGGTGAGAATATTTGAGGTTTTAGGGATTTTCTATGTAAAAAAACATAATTTTTACTAAATCGTGATTTTCTCAGAAAAGATGAAAATTTTACTTTTTGAGGTTTTAATGCCAACTGAAAGTCAATTTGCTGATGGATAAACTGATATATGAATTTCAAAAATCGGTCAAAAATTGACACTATTACAGGTTCACAAAGTTGGGGTTAGGTGAGAATATTTGAGGTTTTAGGGATTTTCTATGTAAAAAAACATAATTTTTACTAAATCGTGATTTTCTCAGAAAAGATGAAAATTTTACTTTTTGAGGTTTTAATGCCAACTGAAAGTCAATTTGCTGATGGATAAACTGATATATGAATTTCAAAAATCGGTCAAAAATTGACACTATTACAGGTTCACAAAGTTGGGGTTAGGTGAGAATATTTGAGGTTTTAGGGATTTTCTATGTAAAAAAACATAATTTTTACTAAATCGTGATTTTCTCAGAAAAGATGAAAATTTTACTTTTTGAGGTTTTAATGCCAACTGAAAGTCAATTTGCTGATGGATAAACTGATATATGAATTTCAAAAATCGGTCAAAAATTGACACTATTACAGGTTCACAAAGTTGGGGTTAGGTGAGAATATTTGAGGTTTTAGGGATTTTCTATGTAAAAAAACATAATTTTTACTAAATCGTGATTTTCTCAGAAAAGATGAAAATTTTACTTTTTGAGGTTTTAATGCCAACTGAAAGTCAATTTGCTGATGGATAAACTGATATATGAATTTCAAAAATCGGTCAAAAATTGACACTATTACAGGTTCACAAAGTTGGGGTTAGGTGAGAATATTTGAGGTTTTAGGGATTTTCTATGTAAAAAAACATAATTTTTACTAAATCGTGATTTTCTCAGAAAAGATGAAAATTTTACTTTTTGAGGTTTTAATGCCAACTGAAAGTCAATTTGCTGATGGATAAACTGATATATGAATTTCAAAAATCGGTCAAAAATTGACACTATTACAGGTTCACAAAGTTGGGGTTAGGTGAGAATATTTGAGGTTTTAGGGATTTTCTATGTAAAAAAACATAATTTTTACTAAATCGTGATTTTCTCAGAAAAGATGAAAATTTTACTTTTTGAGGTTTTAATGCCAACTGAAAGTCAATTTGCTGATGGATAAACTGATATATGAATTTCAAAAATCGGTCAAAAATTGACACTATTACAGGTTCACAAAGTTGGGGTTAGGTGAGAATATTTGAGGTTTTAGGGATTTTCTATGTAAAAAAACATAATTTTTACTAAATCGTGATTTTCTCAGAAAAGATGAAAATTTTACTTTTTGAGGTTTTAATGCCAACTGAAAGTCAATTTGCTGATGGATAAACTGATATATGAATTTCAAAAATCGGTCAAAAATTGACACTATTACAGGTTCACAAAGTTGGGGTTAGGTGAGAATATTTGAGGTTTTAGGGATTTTCTATGTAAAAAAACATAATTTTTACTAAATCGTGATTTTCTCAGAAAAGATGAAAATTTTACTTTTTGAGGTTTTAATGCCAACTGAAAGTCAATTTGCTGATGGATAAACTGATATATGAATTTCAAAAATCGGTCAAAAATTGACACTATTACAGGTTCACAAAGTTGGGGTTAGGTGAGAATATTTGAGGTTTTAGGGATTTTCTATGTAAAAAAACATAATTTTTACTAAATCGTGATTTTCTCAGAAAAGATGAAAATTTTACTTTTTGAGGTTTTAATGCCAACTGAAAGTCAATTTGCTGATGGATAAACTGATATATGAATTTCAAAAATCGGTCAAAAATTGACACTATTACAGGTTCACAAAGTTGGGGTTAGGTGAGAATATTTGAGGTTTTAGGATTTTCTATGTAAAAAAACATAATTTTTACTAAATCGTGATTTTCTCAGAAAAGATGAAAATTTTACTTTTTGAGGTTTTAATGCCAACTGAAAGTCATTTGCTGATGGATAAACTGATATATGAATTTCAAAAATCGGTCAAAAATTGACACTATTACAGGTCACAAAGTTGGGTTAGGTGAGAATATTTGAGGTTTTAGGGATTTTCTATGTAAAAAACATAATTTTTACTAAATCGTGATTTTCTCAGAAAAGATGAAAATTTTACTTTTTGAGGTTTTAATGCCAACTGAAAGTCAATTTGCTGATGGATAAACTGATATATGAATTTCAAAAATCGGTCAAAAATTGACACTATTACAGGTTCACAAAGTTGGGGTTAGGTGAGAATATTTGAGGTTTTAGGATTTTCTTGTAAAAAACATAATTTTACTAAATCGTGATTTTCTCAGAAAAGATGAAAATTTTACTTTTTGAGTTTTAATGCAACTGAAAGTCAATTTGCTGATGGATAAACTGATATATGAATTTCAAAAATCGGTCAAAATTGACACTATTACAGGTTCACAAAGTTGGGTTAGGTGAGAATATTTGAGTTTAGGATTTTCTTGTAAAAAACATAATTTTACTAAATCGTGATTTTCTCAGAAAGATGAAAATTTTACTTTTTGAGTTTTAATGCCAACTGAAAGTCAATTTGCTGATGGATAAACTGATATATGAATTTCAAAAATCGGTCAAAATTGACACTATTACAGGTCACAAAGTTGGGTTAGGTGAGAATATTTGAGGTTTTAGGGATTTTCTATGTAAAAAAACATAATTTTTACTAAATCGTGATTTTCTCAGAAAAGATGAAAATTTTACTTTTTGAGGTTTTAATGCCAACTGAAAGTCAATTTGCTGATGGATAAACTGATATATGAATTTCAAAAATCGGTCAAAAATTGACACTATTACAGGTTCACAAAGTTGGGGTTAGGTGAGAATATTTGAGGTTTTAGGGATTTTCTATGTAAAAAAACATAATTTTTACTAAATCGTGATTTTCTCAGAAAAGATGAAAATTTTACTTTTTGAGGTTTTAATGCCAACTGAAAGTCAATTTGCTGATGGATAAACTGATATATAATTTCAAAATCGGTCAAAAATTGACACTATTACAGGTCACAAATGGTTAGTAAATATTGAGTTTAGGATTTCTTGTAAAAAAACATAATTTTACTAAATCGTGATTTCTCAAAAAGATGAAAATTTACTTTTGATTTAATGCCAACTGAAATCAATTGCTGATGATAAACTGATATATGAATTCAAAATCGGTAAAATTGACATTACATTGAAAATTTTACTTGAAAATATTTTGATTTCTCAGAAGAGAATTTCTTGGTAAAAAAACATAGATATATGAATTTCAAAAATGCAAAATTGACATATTACAGGTTACAAAGTTTGGGTTAGGATGAGAATATTTGATTTTAAGGAAATTTTCTATGTAAAATTTTTAAAACATAATTTCTGAAAATGATGAATTTTCTATGAAAATCGAATTACTTTTGTTATGACAAAGTAATTTTCTAAAATGATCAAACTATTACTTGAAGGTTTCAATGCAAATTGAAATACGTCAAAAGTTTTAGGTGAGAATATTTGATTTAGGATTTTCTTGAAAAAAACATAATTTACAAATCGTGATCTCAGAAAAGATGAAATATTTGAGGTTTAATCACTGAAAGTATTTCTGATGGATAAATTATGATTAATGTCAAATAATTACATGAAAATTGTTTAATATTATGAAAAACATAATTTTTACTAAATCGTGATTTTCTCAGAAAAGATGAAAATTTTACTTTTTGAGGTTTTAATGCCAACTGAAAGTCAATTTGCTGATGGATAAACTGATATATGAATTTCAAAAATCGGTCAAAAATTGACACTATTACAGGTTCACAAAGTTGGGGTTAGGTGAGAATATTTGAGGTTTTAGGGATTTTCTATGTAAAAAAACATAATTTTTACTAAATCGTGATTTTCTCAGAAAAGATGAAAATTTTACTTTTTGAGGTTTTAATGCCAACTGAAAGTCAATTTGCTGATGGATAAACTGATATATGAATTTCAAAAATCGGTCAAAAATTGACACTATTACAGGTTCACAAAGTTGGGGTTAGGTGAGAATATTTGAGGTTTTAGGGATTTTCTATGTAAAAAAACATAATTTTTACTAAATCGTGATTTTCTCAGAAAAGATGAAAATTTTACTTTTTGAGGTTTTAATGCCAACTGAAAGTCAATTTGCTGATGGATAAACTGATATATGAATTTCAAAAATCGGTCAAAAATTGACACTATTACAGGTTCACAAAGTTGGGGTTAGGTGAGAATATTTGAGGTTTTAGGGATTTTCTATGTAAAAAAACATAATTTTTACTAAATCGTGATTTTCTCAGAAAAGATGAAAATTTTACTTTTTGAGGTTTTAATGCCAACTGAAAGTCAATTTGCTGATGGATAAACTGATATATGAATTTCAAAAATCGGTCAAAAATTGACACTATTACAGGTTCACAAAGTTGGGGTTAGGTGAGAATATTTGAGGTTTTAGGGATTTTCTATGTAAAAAAACATAATTTTTACTAAATCGTGATTTTCTCAGAAAAGATGAAAATTTTACTTTTTGAGGTTTTAATGCCAACTGAAAGTCAATTTGCTGATGGATAAACTGATATATGAATTTCAAAAATCGGTCAAAAATTGACACTATTACAGGTTCACAAAGTTGGGGTTAGGTGAGAATATTTGAGGTTTTAGGGATTTTCTATGTAAAAAAACATAATTTTTACTAAATCGTGATTTTCTCAGAAAAGATGAAAATTTTACTTTTTGAGGTTTTAATGCCAACTGAAAGTCAATTTGCTGATGGATAAACTGATATATGAATTTCAAAAATCGGTCAAAAATTGACACTATTACAGGTTCACAAAGTTGGGGTTAGGTGAGAATATTTGAGGTTTTAGGGATTTTCTATGTAAAAAAACATAATTTTTACTAAATCGTGATTTTCTCAGAAAAGATGAAAATTTTACTTTTTGAGGTTTTAATGCCAACTGAAAGTCAATTTGCTGATGGATAAACTGATATATGAATTTCAAAAATCGGTCAAAAATTGACACTATTACAGGTTCACAAAGTTGGGGTTAGGTGAGAATATTTGAGGTTTTAGGGATTTTCTATGTAAAAAAACATAATTTTTACTAAATCGTGATTTTCTCAGAAAAGATGAAAATTTTACTTTTTGAGGTTTTAATGCCAACTGAAAGTCAATTTGCTGATGGATAAACTGATATATGAATTTCAAAAATCGGTCAAAAATTGACACTATTACAGGTTCACAAAGTTGGGGTTAGGTGAGAATATTTGAGGTTTTAGGGATTTTCTATGTAAAAAAACATAATTTTTACTAAATCGTGATTTTCTCAGAAAAGATGAAAATTTTACTTTTTGAGGTTTTAATGCCAACTGAAAGTCAATTTGCTGATGGATAAACTGATATATGAATTTCAAAAATCGGTCAAAAATTGACACTATTACAGGTTCACAAAGTTGGGGTTAGGTGAGAATATTTGAGGTTTTAGGGATTTTCTATGTAAAAAAACATAATTTTTACTAAATCGTGATTTTCTCAGAAAAGATGAAAATTTTACTTTTTGAGGTTTTAATGCCAACTGAAAGTCAATTTGCTGATGGATAAACTGATATATGAATTTCAAAAATCGGTCAAAAATTGACACTATTACAGGTTCACAAAGTTGGGGTTAGGTGAGAATATTTGAGGTTTTAGGGATTTTCTATGTAAAAAAACATAATTTTTACTAAATCGTGATTTTCTCAGAAAAGATGAAAATTTTACTTTTTGAGGTTTTAATGCCAACTGAAAGTCAATTTGCTGATGGATAAACTGATATATGAATTTCAAAAATCGGTCAAAAATTGACACTATTACAGGTTCACAAAGTTGGGGTTAGGTGAGAATATTTGAGGTTTTAGGGATTTTCTATGTAAAAAAACATAATTTTTACTAAATCGTGATTTTCTCAGAAAAGATGAAAATTTTACTTTTTGAGGTTTTAATGCCAACTGAAAGTCAATTTGCTGATGGATAAACTGATATATGAATTTCAAAAATCGGTCAAAAATTGACACTATTACAGGTTCACAAAGTTGGGGTTAGGTGAGAATATTTGAGGTTTTAGGGATTTTCTATGTAAAAAAACATAATTTTTACTAAATCGTGATTTTCTCAGAAAAGATGAAAATTTTACTTTTTGAGGTTTTAATGCCAACTGAAAGTCAATTTGCTGATGGATAAACTGATATATGAATTTCAAAAATCGGTCAAAAATTGACACTATTACAGGTTCACAAAGTTGGGGTTAGGTGAGAATATTTGAGGTTTTAGGGATTTTCTATGTAAAAAAACATAATTTTTACTAAATCGTGATTTTCTCAGAAAAGATGAAAATTTTACTTTTTGAGGTTTTAATGCCAACTGAAAGTCAATTTGCTGATGGATAAACTGATATATGAATTTCAAAAATCGGTCAAAAATTGACACTATTACAGGTTCACAAAGTTGGGGTTAGGTGAGAATATTTGAGGTTTTAGGGATTTTCTATGTAAAAAAACATAATTTTTACTAAATCGTGATTTTCTCAGAAAAGATGAAAATTTTACTTTTTGAGGTTTTAATGCCAACTGAAAGTCAATTTGCTGATGGATAAACTGATATATGAATTTCAAAAATCGGTCAAAAATTGACACTATTACAGGTTCACAAAGTTGGGGTTAGGTGAGAATATTTGAGGTTTTAGGGATTTTCTATGTAAAAAAACATAATTTTTACTAAATCGTGATTTTCTCAGAAAAGATGAAAATTTTACTTTTTGAGGTTTTAATGCCAACTGAAAGTCAATTTGCTGATGGATAAACTGATATATGAATTTCAAAAATCGGTCAAAAATTGACACTATTACAGGTTCACAAAGTTGGGGTTAGGTGAGAATATTTGAGGTTTTAGGGATTTTCTATGTAAAAAAACATAATTTTTACTAAATCGTGATTTTCTCAGAAAAGATGAAAATTTTACTTTTTGAGGTTTTAATGCCAACTGAAAGTCAATTTGCTGATGGATAAACTGATATATGAATTTCAAAAATCGGTCAAAAATTGACACTATTACAGGTTCACAAAGTTGGGGTTAGGTGAGAATATTTGAGGTTTTAGGGATTTTCTATGTAAAAAAACATAATTTTTACTAAATCGTGATTTTCTCAGAAAAGATGAAAATTTTACTTTTTGAGGTTTTAATGCCAACTGAAAGTCAATTTGCTGATGGATAAACTGATATATGAATTTCAAAAATCGGTCAAAAATTGACACTATTACAGGTTCACAAAGTTGGGGTTAGGTGAGAATATTTGAGGTTTTAGGGATTTTCTATGTAAAAAAACATAATTTTTACTAAATCGTGATTTTCTCAGAAAAGATGAAAATTTTACTTTTTGAGGTTTTAATGCCAACTGAAAGTCAATTTGCTGATGGATAAACTGATATATGAATTTCAAAAATCGGTCAAAAATTGACACTATTACAGGTTCACAAAGTTGGGGTTAGGTGAGAATATTTGAGGTTTTAGGGATTTTCTATGTAAAAAAACATAATTTTTACTAAATCGTGATTTTCTCAGAAAAGATGAAAATTTTACTTTTTGAGGTTTTAATGCCAACTGAAAGTCAATTTGCTGATGGATAAACTGATATATGAATTTCAAAAATCGGTCAAAAATTGACACTATTACAGGTTCACAAAGTTGGGGTTAGGTGAGAATATTTGAGGTTTTAGGGATTTTCTATGTAAAAAAACATAATTTTTACTAAATCGTGATTTTCTCAGAAAAGATGAAAATTTTACTTTTTGAGGTTTTAATGCCAACTGAAAGTCAATTTGCTGATGGATAAACTGATATATGAATTTCAAAAATCGGTCAAAAATTGACACTATTACAGGTTCACAAAGTTGGGGTTAGGTGAGAATATTTGAGGTTTTAGGGATTTTCTATGTAAAAAAACATAATTTTTACTAAATCGTGATTTTCTCAGAAAAGATGAAAATTTTACTTTTTGAGGTTTTAATGCCAACTGAAAGTCAATTTGCTGATGGATAAACTGATATATGAATTTCAAAAATCGGTCAAAAATTGACACTATTACAGGTTCACAAAGTTGGGGTTAGGTGAGAATATTTGAGGTTTTAGGGATTTTCTATGTAAAAAAACATAATTTTTACTAAATCGTGATTTTCTCAGAAAAGATGAAAATTTTACTTTTTGAGGTTTTAATGCCAACTGAAAGTCAATTTGCTGATGGATAAACTGATATATGAATTTCAAAAATCGGTCAAAAATTGACACTATTACAGGTTCACAAAGTTGGGGTTAGGTGAGAATATTTGAGGTTTTAGGGATTTTCTATGTAAAAAAACATAATTTTTACTAAATCGTGATTTTCTCAGAAAAGATGAAAATTTTACTTTTTGAGGTTTTAATGCCAACTGAAAGTCAATTTGCTGATGGATAAACTGATATATGAATTTCAAAAATCGGTCAAAAATTGACACTATTACAGGTTCACAAAGTTGGGGTTAGGTGAGAATATTTGAGGTTTTAGGGATTTTCTATGTAAAAAAACATAATTTTTACTAAATCGTGATTTTCTCAGAAAAGATGAAAATTTTACTTTTTGAGGTTTTAATGCCAACTGAAAGTCAATTTGCTGATGGATAAACTGATATATGAATTTCAAAAATCGGTCAAAAATTGACACTATTACAGGTTCACAAAGTTGGGGTTAGGTGAGAATATTTGAGGTTTTAGGGATTTTCTATGTAAAAAAACATAATTTTTACTAAATCGTGATTTTCTCAGAAAAGATGAAAATTTTACTTTTTGAGGTTTTAATGCCAACTGAAAGTCAATTTGCTGATGGATAAACTGATATATGAATTTCAAAAATCGGTCAAAAATTGACACTATTACAGGTTCACAAAGTTGGGGTTAGGTGAGAATATTTGAGGTTTTAGGGATTTTCTATGTAAAAAAACATAATTTTTACTAAATCGTGATTTTCTCAGAAAAGATGAAAATTTTACTTTTTGAGGTTTTAATGCCAACTGAAAGTCAATTTGCTGATGGATAAACTGATATATGAATTTCAAAAATCGGTCAAAAATTGACACTATTACAGGTTCACAAAGTTGGGGTTAGGTGAGAATATTTGAGGTTTTAGGGATTTTCTATGTAAAAAAACATAATTTTTACTAAATCGTGATTTTCTCAGAAAAGATGAAAATTTTACTTTTTGAGGTTTTAATGCCAACTGAAAGTCAATTTGCTGATGGATAAACTGATATATGAATTTCAAAAATCGGTCAAAAATTGACACTATTACAGGTTCACAAAGTTGGGGTTAGGTGAGAATATTTGAGGTTTTAGGGATTTTCTATGTAAAAAAACATAATTTTTACTAAATCGTGATTTTCTCAGAAAAGATGAAAATTTTACTTTTTGAGGTTTTAATGCCAACTGAAAGTCAATTTGCTGATGGATAAACTGATATATGAATTTCAAAAATCGGTCAAAAATTGACACTATTACAGGTTCACAAAGTTGGGGTTAGGTGAGAATATTTGAGGTTTTAGGGATTTTCTATGTAAAAAAACATAATTTTTACTAAATCGTGATTTTCTCAGAAAAGATGAAAATTTTACTTTTTGAGGTTTTAATGCCAACTGAAAGTCAATTTGCTGATGGATAAACTGATATATGAATTTCAAAAATCGGTCAAAAATTGACACTATTACAGGTTCACAAAGTTGGGGTTAGGTGAGAATATTTGAGGTTTTAGGGATTTTCTATGTAAAAAAACATAATTTTTACTAAATCGTGATTTTCTCAGAAAAGATGAAAATTTTACTTTTTGAGGTTTTAATGCCAACTGAAAGTCAATTTGCTGATGGATAAACTGATATATGAATTTCAAAAATCGGTCAAAAATTGACACTATTACAGGTTCACAAAGTTGGGGTTAGGTGAGAATATTTGAGGTTTTAGGGATTTTCTATGTAAAAAAACATAATTTTTACTAAATCGTGATTTTCTCAGAAAAGATGAAAATTTTACTTTTTGAGGTTTTAATGCCAACTGAAAGTCAATTTGCTGATGGATAAACTGATATATGAATTTCAAAAATCGGTCAAAAATTGACACTATTACAGGTTCACAAAGTTGGGGTTAGGTGAGAATATTTGAGGTTTTAGGGATTTTCTATGTAAAAAAACATAATTTTTACTAAATCGTGATTTTCTCAGAAAAGATGAAAATTTTACTTTTTGAGGTTTTAATGCCAACTGAAAGTCAATTTGCTGATGGATAAACTGATATATGAATTTCAAAAATCGGTCAAAAATTGACACTATTACAGGTTCACAAAGTTGGGGTTAGGTGAGAATATTTGAGGTTTTAGGGATTTTCTATGTAAAAAAACATAATTTTTACTAAATCGTGATTTTCTCAGAAAAGATGAAAATTTTACTTTTTGAGGTTTTAATGCCAACTGAAAGTCAATTTGCTGATGGATAAACTGATATATGAATTTCAAAAATCGGTCAAAAATTGACACTATTACAGGTTCACAAAGTTGGGGTTAGGTGAGAATATTTGAGGTTTTAGGGATTTTCTATGTAAAAAAACATAATTTTTACTAAATCGTGATTTTCTCAGAAAAGATGAAAATTTTACTTTTTGAGGTTTTAATGCCAACTGAAAGTCAATTTGCTGATGGATAAACTGATATATGAATTTCAAAAATCGGTCAAAAATTGACACTATTACAGGTTCACAAAGTTGGGGTTAGGTGAGAATATTTGAGGTTTTAGGGATTTTCTATGTAAAAAAACATAATTTTTACTAAATCGTGATTTTCTCAGAAAAGATGAAAATTTTACTTTTTGAGGTTTTAATGCCAACTGAAAGTCAATTTGCTGATGGATAAACTGATATATGAATTTCAAAAATCGGTCAAAAATTGACACTATTACAGGTTCACAAAGTTGGGGTTAGGTGAGAATATTTGAGGTTTTAGGGATTTTCTATGTAAAAAAACATAATTTTTACTAAATCGTGATTTTCTCAGAAAAGATGAAAATTTTACTTTTTGAGGTTTTAATGCCAACTGAAAGTCAATTTGCTGATGGATAAACTGATATATGAATTTCAAAAATCGGTCAAAAATTGACACTATTACAGGTTCACAAAGTTGGGGTTAGGTGAGAATATTTGAGGTTTTAGGGATTTTCTATGTAAAAAAACATAATTTTTACTAAATCGTGATTTTCTCAGAAAAGATGAAAATTTTACTTTTTGAGGTTTTAATGCCAACTGAAAGTCAATTTGCTGATGGATAAACTGATATATGAATTTCAAAAATCGGTCAAAAATTGACACTATTACAGGTTCACAAAGTTGGGGTTAGGTGAGAATATTTGAGGTTTTAGGGATTTTCTATGTAAAAAAACATAATTTTTACTAAATCGTGATTTTCTCAGAAAAGATGAAAATTTTACTTTTTGAGGTTTTAATGCCAACTGAAAGTCAATTTGCTGATGGATAAACTGATATATGAATTTCAAAAATCGGTCAAAAATTGACACTATTACAGGTTCACAAAGTTGGGGTTAGGTGAGAATATTTGAGGTTTTAGGGATTTTCTATGTAAAAAAACATAATTTTTACTAAATCGTGATTTTCTCAGAAAAGATGAAAATTTTACTTTTTGAGGTTTTAATGCCAACTGAAAGTCAATTTGCTGATGGATAAACTGATATATGAATTTCAAAAATCGGTCAAAAATTGACACTATTACAGGTTCACAAAGTTGGGGTTAGGTGAGAATATTTGAGGTTTTAGGGATTTTCTATGTAAAAAAACATAATTTTTACTAAATCGTGATTTTCTCAGAAAAGATGAAAATTTTACTTTTTGAGGTTTTAATGCCAACTGAAAGTCAATTTGCTGATGGATAAACTGATATATGAATTTCAAAAATCGGTCAAAAATTGACACTATTACAGGTTCACAAAGTTGGGGTTAGGTGAGAATATTTGAGGTTTTAGGGATTTTCTATGTAAAAAAACATAATTTTTACTAAATCGTGATTTTCTCAGAAAAGATGAAAATTTTACTTTTTGAGGTTTTAATGCCAACTGAAAGTCAATTTGCTGATGGATAAACTGATATATGAATTTCAAAAATCGGTCAAAAATTGACACTATTACAGGTTCACAAAGTTGGGGTTAGGTGAGAATATTTGAGGTTTTAGGGATTTTCTATGTAAAAAAACATAATTTTTACTAAATCGTGATTTTCTCAGAAAAGATGAAAATTTTACTTTTTGAGGTTTTAATGCCAACTGAAAGTCAATTTGCTGATGGATAAACTGATATATGAATTTCAAAAATCGGTCAAAAATTGACACTATTACAGGTTCACAAAGTTGGGGTTAGGTGAGAATATTTGAGGTTTTAGGGATTTTCTATGTAAAAAAACATAATTTTTACTAAATCGTGATTTTCTCAGAAAAGATGAAAATTTTACTTTTTGAGGTTTTAATGCCAACTGAAAGTCAATTTGCTGATGGATAAACTGATATATGAATTTCAAAAATCGGTCAAAAATTGACACTATTACAGGTTCACAAAGTTGGGGTTAGGTGAGAATATTTGAGGTTTTAGGGATTTTCTATGTAAAAAAACATAATTTTTACTAAATCGTGATTTTCTCAGAAAAGATGAAAATTTTACTTTTTGAGGTTTTAATGCCAACTGAAAGTCAATTTGCTGATGGATAAACTGATATATGAATTTCAAAAATCGGTCAAAAATTGACACTATTACAGGTTCACAAAGTTGGGGTTAGGTGAGAATATTTGAGGTTTTAGGGATTTTCTATGTAAAAAAACATAATTTTTACTAAATCGTGATTTTCTCAGAAAAGATGAAAATTTTACTTTTTGAGGTTTTAATGCCAACTGAAAGTCAATTTGCTGATGGATAAACTGATATATGAATTTCAAAAATCGGTCAAAAATTGACACTATTACAGGTTCACAAAGTTGGGGTTAGGTGAGAATATTTGAGGTTTTAGGGATTTTCTATGTAAAAAAACATAATTTTTACTAAATCGTGATTTTCTCAGAAAAGATGAAAATTTTACTTTTTGAGGTTTTAATGCCAACTGAAAGTCAATTTGCTGATGGATAAACTGATATATGAATTTCAAAAATCGGTCAAAAATTGACACTATTACAGGTTCACAAAGTTGGGGTTAGGTGAGAATATTTGAGGTTTTAGGGATTTTCTATGTAAAAAAACATAATTTTTACTAAATCGTGATTTTCTCAGAAAAGATGAAAATTTTACTTTTTGAGGTTTTAATGCCAACTGAAAGTCAATTTGCTGATGGATAAACTGATATATGAATTTCAAAAATCGGTCAAAAATTGACACTATTACAGGTTCACAAAGTTGGGGTTAGGTGAGAATATTTGAGGTTTTAGGGATTTTCTATGTAAAAAAACATAATTTTTACTAAATCGTGATTTTCTCAGAAAAGATGAAAATTTTACTTTTTGAGGTTTTAATGCCAACTGAAAGTCAATTTGCTGATGGATAAACTGATATATGAATTTCAAAAATCGGTCAAAAATTGACACTATTACAGGTTCACAAAGTTGGGGTTAGGTGAGAATATTTGAGGTTTTAGGGATTTTCTATGTAAAAAAACATAATTTTTACTAAATCGTGATTTTCTCAGAAAAGATGAAAATTTTACTTTTTGAGGTTTTAATGCCAACTGAAAGTCAATTTGCTGATGGATAAACTGATATATGAATTTCAAAAATCGGTCAAAAATTGACACTATTACAGGTTCACAAAGTTGGGGTTAGGTGAGAATATTTGAGGTTTTAGGGATTTTCTATGTAAAAAAACATAATTTTTACTAAATCGTGATTTTCTCAGAAAAGATGAAAATTTTACTTTTTGAGGTTTTAATGCCAACTGAAAGTCAATTTGCTGATGGATAAACTGATATATGAATTTCAAAAATCGGTCAAAAATTGACACTATTACAGGTTCACAAAGTTGGGGTTAGGTGAGAATATTTGAGGTTTTAGGGATTTTCTATGTAAAAAAACATAATTTTTACTAAATCGTGATTTTCTCAGAAAAGATGAAAATTTTACTTTTTGAGGTTTTAATGCCAACTGAAAGTCAATTTGCTGATGGATAAACTGATATATGAATTTCAAAAATCGGTCAAAAATTGACACTATTACAGGTTCACAAAGTTGGGGTTAGGTGAGAATATTTGAGGTTTTAGGGATTTTCTATGTAAAAAAACATAATTTTTACTAAATCGTGATTTTCTCAGAAAAGATGAAAATTTTACTTTTTGAGGTTTTAATGCCAACTGAAAGTCAATTTGCTGATGGATAAACTGATATATGAATTTCAAAAATCGGTCAAAAATTGACACTATTACAGGTCACAAAGTTGGGGTTAGGTGAGAATATTTGAGGTTTTAGGGATTTTCTATGTAAAAAAACATAATTTTTACTAAATCGTGATTTTCTCAGAAAAGATGAAAATTTTACTTTTTGAGGTTTTAATGCCAACTGAAAGTCAATTTGCTGATGGATAAACTGATATATGAATTTCAAAAATCGGTCAAAAATTGACACTATTACAGGTTCACAAAGTTGGGGTTAGGTGAGAATATTTGAGGTTTTAGGGATTTTCTATGTAAAAAAACATAATTTTTACTAAATCGTGATTTTCTCAGAAAAGATGAAAATTTTACTTTTTGAGGTTTTAATGCCAACTGAAAGTCAATTTGCTGATGGATAAACTGATATATGAATTTCAAAAATCGGTCAAAAATTGACACTATTACAGGTTCACAAAGTTGGGGTTAGGTGAGAATATTTGAGGTTTTAGGGATTTTCTATGTAAAAAAACATAATTTTTACTAAATCGTGATTTTCTCAGAAAAGATGAAAATTTTACTTTTTGAGGTTTTAATGCCAACTGAAAGTCAATTTGCTGATGGATAAACTGATATATGAATTTCAAAAATCGGTCAAAAATTGACACTATTACAGGTTCACAAAGTTGGGGTTAGGTGAGAATATTTGAGGTTTTAGGGATTTTCTATGTAAAAAAACATAATTTTTACTAAATCGTGATTTTCTCAGAAAAGATGAAAATTTTACTTTTTGAGGTTTTAATGCCAACTGAAAGTCAATTTGCTGATGGATAAACTGATATATGAATTTCAAAAATCGGTCAAAAATTGACACTATTACAGGTTCACAAAGTTGGGGTTAGGTGAGAATATTTGAGGTTTTAGGGATTTTCTATGTAAAAAAACATAATTTTTACTAAATCGTGATTTTCTCAGAAAAGATGAAAATTTTACTTTTTGAGGTTTTAATGCCAACTGAAAGTCAATTTGCTGATGGATAAACTGATATATGAATTTCAAAAATCGGTCAAAAATTGACACTATTACAGGTTCACAAAGTTGGGGTTAGGTGAGAATATTTGAGGTTTTAGGGATTTTCCTTGTAAAAAAACATAATTTTTACTAAATCGTGATTTTCTCAGAAAAGATGAAAATTTTACTTTTTGAGGTTTTAATGCCAACTGAAAGTCAATTTGCTGATGGATAAACTGATATATGAATTTCAAAAATCGGTCAAAAATTGACACTATTACAGGTTCACAAAGTTGGGGTTAGGTGAGAATATTTGAGGTTTTAGGGATTTTCTATGTAAAAAAACATAATTTTTACTAAATCGTGATTTTCTCAGAAAAGATGAAAATTTTACTTTTTGAGGTTTTAATGCCAACTGAAAGTCAATTTGCTGATGGATAAACTGATATATGAATTTCAAAAATCGGTCAAAAATTGACACTATTACAGGTTCACAAAGTTGGGGTTAGGTGAGAATATTTGAGGTTTTAGGGATTTTCTATGTAAAAAAACATAATTTTTACTAAATCGTGATTTTCTCAGAAAAGATGAAAATTTTACTTTTTGAGGTTTTAATGCCAACTGAAAGTCAATTTGCTGATGGATAAACTGATATATGAATTTCAAAAATCGGTCAAAAATTGACACTATTACAGGTTCACAAAGTTGGGGTTAGGTGAGAATATTTGAGGTTTTAGGGATTTTCTATGTAAAAAAACATAATTTTTACTAAATCGTGATTTTCTCAGAAAAGATGAAAATTTTACTTTTTGAGGTTTTAATGCCAACTGAAAGTCAATTTGCTGATGGATAAACTGATATATGAATTTCAAAAATCGGTCAAAAATTGACACTATTACAGGTTCACAAAGTTGGGGTTAGGTGAGAATATTTGAGGTTTTAGGGATTTTCTATGTAAAAAAACATAATTTTTACTAAATCGTGATTTTCTCAGAAAAGATGAAAATTTTACTTTTTGAGGTTTTAATGCCAACTGAAAGTCAATTTGCTGATGGATAAACTGATATATGAATTTCAAAAATCGGTCAAAAATTGACACTATTACAGGTTCACAAAGTTGGGGTTAGGTGAGAATATTTGAGGTTTTAGGGATTTTCTATGTAAAAAAACATAATTTTTACTAAATCGTGATTTTCTCAGAAAAGATGAAAATTTTACTTTTTGAGGTTTTAATGCCAACTGAAAGTCAATTTGCTGATGGATAAACTGATATATGAATTTCAAAAATCGGTCAAAAATTGACACTATTACAGGTTCACAAAGTTGGGGTTAGGTGAGAATATTTGAGGTTTTAGGGATTTTCTATGTAAAAAAACATAATTTTTACTAAATCGTGATTTTCTCAGAAAAGATGAAAATTTTACTTTTTGAGGTTTTAATGCCAACTGAAAGTCAATTTGCTGATGGATAAACTGATATATGAATTTCAAAAATCGGTCAAAAATTGACACTATTACAGGTTCACAAAGTTGGGGTTAGGTGAGAATATTTGAGGTTTTAGGGATTTTCTATGTAAAAAAACATAATTTTTACTAAATCGTGATTTTCTCAGAAAAGATGAAAATTTTACTTTTTGAGGTTTTAATGCCAACTGAAAGTCAATTTGCTGATGGATAAACTGATATATGAATTTCAAAAATCGGTCAAAAATTGACACTATTACAGGTTCACAAAGTTGGGGTTAGGTGAGAATATTTGAGGTTTTAGGGATTTTCTATGTAAAAAAACATAATTTTTACTAAATCGTGATTTTCTCAGAAAAGATGAAAATTTTACTTTTTGAGGTTTTAATGCCAACTGAAAGTCAATTTGCTGATGGATAAACTGATATATGAATTTCAAAAATCGGTCAAAAATTGACACTATTACAGGTTCACAAAGTTGGGGTTAGGTGAGAATATTTGAGGTTTTAGGGATTTTCTATGTAAAAAAACATAATTTTTACTAAATCGTGATTTTCTCAGAAAAGATGAAAATTTTACTTTTTGAGGTTTTAATGCCAACTGAAAGTCAATTTGCTGATGGATAAACTGATATATGAATTTCAAAAATCGGTCAAAAATTGACACTATTACAGGTTCACAAAGTTGGGGTTAGGTGAGAATATTTGAGGTTTTAGGGATTTTCTATGTAAAAAAACATAATTTTTACTAAATCGTGATTTTCTCAGAAAAGATGAAAATTTTACTTTTTGAGGTTTTAATGCCAACTGAAAGTCAATTTGCTGATGGATAAACTGATATATGAATTTCAAAAATCGGTCAAAAATTGACACTATTACAGGTTCACAAAGTTGGGGTTAGGTGAGAATATTTGAGGTTTTAGGGATTTTCTATGTAAAAAAACATAATTTTTACTAAATCGTGATTTTCTCAGAAAAGATGAAAATTTTACTTTTTGAGGTTTTAATGCCAACTGAAAGTCAATTTGCTGATGGATAAACTGATATATGAATTTCAAAAATCGGTCAAAAATTGACACTATTACAGGTTCACAAAGTTGGGGTTAGGTGAGAATATTTGAGGTTTTAGGGATTTTCTATGTAAAAAAACATAATTTTTACTAAATCGTGATTTTCTCAGAAAAGATGAAAATTTTACTTTTTGAGGTTTTAATGCCAACTGAAAGTCAATTTGCTGATGGATAAACTGATATATGAATTTCAAAAATCGGTCAAAAATTGACACTATTACAGGTTCACAAAGTTGGGGTTAGGTGAGAATATTTGAGGTTTTAGGGATTTTCTATGTAAAAAAACATAATTTTTACTAAATCGTGATTTTCTCAGAAAAGATGAAAATTTTACTTTTTGAGGTTTTAATGCCAACTGAAAGTCAATTTGCTGATGGATAAACTGATATATGAATTTCAAAAATCGGTCAAAAATTGACACTATTACAGGTTCACAAAGTTGGGGTTAGGTGAGAATATTTGAGGTTTTAGGGATTTTCTATGTAAAAAAACATAATTTTTACTAAATCGTGATTTTCTCAGAAAAGATGAAAATTTTACTTTTTGAGGTTTTAATGCCAACTGAAAGTCAATTTGCTGATGGATAAACTGATATATGAATTTCAAAAATCGGTCAAAAATTGACACTATTACAGGTTCACAAAGTTGGGGTTAGGTGAGAATATTTGAGGTTTTAGGGATTTTCTATGTAAAAAAACATAATTTTTACTAAATCGTGATTTTCTCAGAAAAGATGAAAATTTTACTTTTTGAGGTTTTAATGCCAACTGAAAGTCAATTTGCTGATGGATAAACTGATATATGAATTTCAAAAATCGGTCAAAAATTGACACTATTACAGGTTCACAAAGTTGGGGTTAGGTGAGAATATTTGAGGTTTTAGGGATTTTCTATGTAAAAAAACATAATTTTTACTAAATCGTGATTTTCTCAGAAAAGATGAAAATTTTACTTTTTGAGGTTTTAATGCCAACTGAAAGTCAATTTGCTGATGGATAAACTGATATATGAATTTCAAAAATCGGTCAAAAATTGACACTATTACAGGTTCACAAAGTTGGGGTTAGGTGAGAATATTTGAGGTTTTAGGGATTTTCTATGTAAAAAAACATAATTTTTACTAAATCGTGATTTTCTCAGAAAAGATGAAAATTTTACTTTTTGAGGTTTTAATGCCAACTGAAAGTCAATTTGCTGATGGATAAACTGATATATGAATTTCAAAAATCGGTCAAAAATTGACACTATTACAGGTTCACAAAGTTGGGGTTAGGTGAGAATATTTGAGGTTTTAGGGATTTTCTATGTAAAAAAACATAATTTTTACTAAATCGTGATTTTCTCAGAAAAGATGAAAATTTTACTTTTTGAGGTTTTAATGCCAACTGAAAGTCAATTTGCTGATGGATAAACTGATATATGAATTTCAAAAATCGGTCAAAAATTGACACTATTACAGGTTCACAAAGTTGGGGTTAGGTGAGAATATTTGAGGTTTTAGGGATTTTCTATGTAAAAAAACATAATTTTTACTAAATCGTGATTTTCTCAGAAAAGATGAAAATTTTACTTTTTGAGGTTTTAATGCCAACTGAAAGTCAATTTGCTGATGGATAAACTGATATATGAATTTCAAAAATCGGTCAAAAATTGACACTATTACAGGTTCACAAAGTTGGGGTTAGGTGAGAATATTTGAGGTTTTAGGGATTTTCTATGTAAAAAAACATAATTTTTACTAAATCGTGATTTTCTCAGAAAAGATGAAAATTTTACTTTTTGAGGTTTTAATGCCAACTGAAAGTCAATTTGCTGATGGATAAACTGATATATGAATTTCAAAAATCGGTCAAAAATTGACACTATTACAGGTTCACAAAGTTGGGGTTAGGTGAGAATATTTGAGGTTTTAGGGATTTTCTATGTAAAAAAACATAATTTTTACTAAATCGTGATTTTCTCAGAAAAGATGAAAATTTTACTTTTTGAGGTTTTAATGCCAACTGAAAGTCAATTTGCTGATGGATAAACTGATATATGAATTTCAAAAATCGGTCAAAAATTGACACTATTACAGGTTCACAAAGTTGGGGTTAGGTGAGAATATTTGAGGTTTTAGGGATTTTCTATGTAAAAAAACATAATTTTTACTAAATCGTGATTTTCTCAGAAAAGATGAAAATTTTACTTTTTGAGGTTTTAATGCCAACTGAAAGTCAATTTGCTGATGGATAAACTGATATATGAATTTCAAAAATCGGTCAAAAATTGACACTATTACAGGTTCACAAAGTTGGGGTTAGGTGAGAATATTTGAGGTTTTAGGGATTTTCTATGTAAAAAAACATAATTTTTACTAAATCGTGATTTTCTCAGAAAAGATGAAAATTTTACTTTTTGAGGTTTTAATGCCAACTGAAAGTCAATTTGCTGATGGATAAACTGATATATGAATTTCAAAAATCGGTCAAAAATTGACACTATTACAGGTTCACAAAGTTGGGGTTAGGTGAGAATATTTGAGGTTTTAGGGATTTTCTATGTAAAAAAACATAATTTTTACTAAATCGTGATTTTCTCAGAAAAGATGAAAATTTTACTTTTTGAGGTTTTAATGCCAACTGAAAGTCAATTTGCTGATGGATAAACTGATATATGAATTTCAAAAATCGGTCAAAAATTGACACTATTACAGGTTCACAAAGTTGGGGTTAGGTGAGAATATTTGAGGTTTTAGGGATTTTCTATGTAAAAAAACATAATTTTTACTAAATCGTGATTTTCTCAGAAAAGATGAAAATTTTACTTTTTGAGGTTTTAATGCCAACTGAAAGTCAATTTGCTGATGGATAAACTGATATATGAATTTCAAAAATCGGTCAAAAATTGACACTATTACAGGTTCACAAAGTTGGGGTTAGGTGAGAATATTTGAGGTTTTAGGGATTTTCTATGTAAAAAAACATAATTTTTACTAAATCGTGATTTTCTCAGAAAAGATGAAAATTTTACTTTTTGAGGTTTTAATGCCAACTGAAAGTCAATTTGCTGATGGATAAACTGATATATGAATTTCAAAAATCGGTCAAAAATTGACACTATTACAGGTTCACAAAGTTGGGGTTAGGTGAGAATATTTGAGGTTTTAGGGATTTTCTATGTAAAAAAACATAATTTTTACTAAATCGTGATTTTCTCAGAAAAGATGAAAATTTTACTTTTTGAGGTTTTAATGCCAACTGAAAGTCAATTTGCTGATGGATAAACTGATATATGAATTTCAAAAATCGGTCAAAAATTGACACTATTACAGGTTCACAAAGTTGGGGTTAGGTGAGAATATTTGAGGTTTTAGGGATTTTCTATGTAAAAAAACATAATTTTTACTAAATCGTGATTTTCTCAGAAAAGATGAAAATTTTACTTTTTGAGGTTTTAATGCCAACTGAAAGTCAATTTGCTGATGGATAAACTGATATATGAATTTCAAAAATCGGTCAAAAATTGACACTATTACAGGTTCACAAAGTTGGGGTTAGGTGAGAATATTTGAGGTTTTAGGGATTTTCTATGTAAAAAAACATAATTTTTACTAAATCGTGATTTTCTCAGAAAAGATGAAAATTTTACTTTTTGAGGTTTTAATGCCAACTGAAAGTCAATTTGCTGATGGATAAACTGATATATGAATTTCAAAAATCGGTCAAAAATTGACACTATTACAGGTTCACAAAGTTGGGGTTAGGTGAGAATATTTGAGGTTTTAGGGATTTTCTATGTAAAAAAACATAATTTTTACTAAATCGTGATTTTCTCAGAAAAGATGAAAATTTTACTTTTTGAGGTTTTAATGCCAACTGAAAGTCAATTTGCTGATGGATAAACTGATATATGAATTTCAAAAATCGGTCAAAAATTGACACTATTACAGGTTCACAAAGTTGGGGTTAGGTGAGAATATTTGAGGTTTTAGGGATTTTCTATGTAAAAAAACATAATTTTTACTAAATCGTGATTTTCTCAGAAAAGATGAAAATTTTACTTTTTGAGGTTTTAATGCCAACTGAAAGTCAATTTGCTGATGGATAAACTGATATATGAATTTCAAAAATCGGTCAAAAATTGACACTATTACAGGTTCACAAAGTTGGGGTTAGGTGAGAATATTTGAGGTTTTAGGGATTTTCTATGTAAAAAAACATAATTTTTACTAAATCGTGATTTTCTCAGAAAAGATGAAAATTTTACTTTTTGAGGTTTTAATGCCAACTGAAAGTCAATTTGCTGATGGATAAACTGATATATGAATTTCAAAAATCGGTCAAAAATTGACACTATTACAGGTTCACAAAGTTGGGGTTAGGTGAGAATATTTGAGGTTTTAGGGATTTTCTATGTAAAAAAACATAATTTTTACTAAATCGTGATTTTCTCAGAAAAGATGAAAATTTTACTTTTTGAGGTTTTAATGCCAACTGAAAGTCAATTTGCTGATGGATAAACTGATATATGAATTTCAAAAATCGGTCAAAAATTGACACTATTACAGGTTCACAAAGTTGGGGTTAGGTGAGAATATTTGAGGTTTTAGGGATTTTCTATGTAAAAAAACATAATTTTTACTAAATCGTGATTTTCTCAGAAAAGATGAAAATTTTACTTTTTGAGGTTTTAATGCCAACTGAAAGTCAATTTGCTGATGGATAAACTGATATATGAATTTCAAAAATCGGTCAAAAATTGACACTATTACAGGTTCACAAAGTTGGGGTTAGGTGAGAATATTTGAGGTTTTAGGGATTTTCTATGTAAAAAAACATAATTTTTACTAAATCGTGATTTTCTCAGAAAAGATGAAAATTTTACTTTTTGAGGTTTTAATGCCAACTGAAAGTCAATTTGCTGATGGATAAACTGATATATGAATTTCAAAAATCGGTCAAAAATTGACACTATTACAGGTTCACAAAGTTGGGGTTAGGTGAGAATATTTGAGGTTTTAGGGATTTTCTATGTAAAAAAACATAATTTTTACTAAATCGTGATTTTCTCAGAAAAGATGAAAATTTTACTTTTTGAGGTTTTAATGCCAACTGAAAGTCAATTTGCTGATGGATAAACTGATATATGAATTTCAAAAATCGGTCAAAAATTGACACTATTACAGGTTCACAAAGTTGGGGTTAGGTGAGAATATTTGAGGTTTTAGGGATTTTCTATGTAAAAAAACATAATTTTTACTAAATCGTGATTTTCTCAGAAAAGATGAAAATTTTACTTTTTGAGGTTTTAATGCCAACTGAAAGTCAATTTGCTGATGGATAAACTGATATATGAATTTCAAAAATCGGTCAAAAATTGACACTATTACAGGTTCACAAAGTTGGGGTTAGGTGAGAATATTTGAGGTTTTAGGGATTTTCTATGTAAAAAAACATAATTTTTACTAAATCGTGATTTTCTCAGAAAAGATGAAAATTTTACTTTTTGAGGTTTTAATGCCAACTGAAAGTCAATTTGCTGATGGATAAACTGATATATGAATTTCAAAAATCGGTCAAAAATTGACACTATTACAGGTTCACAAAGTTGGGGTTAGGTGAGAATATTTGAGGTTTTAGGGATTTTCTATGTAAAAAAACATAATTTTTACTAAATCGTGATTTTCTCAGAAAAGATGAAAATTTTACTTTTTGAGGTTTTAATGCCAACTGAAAGTCAATTTGCTGATGGATAAACTGATATATGAATTTCAAAAATCGGTCAAAAATTGACACTATTACAGGTTCACAAAGTTGGGGTTAGGTGAGAATATTTGAGGTTTTAGGGATTTTCTATGTAAAAAAACATAATTTTTACTAAATCGTGATTTTCTCAGAAAAGATGAAAATTTTACTTTTTGAGGTTTTAATGCCAACTGAAAGTCAATTTGCTGATGGATAAACTGATATATGAATTTCAAAAATCGGTCAAAAATTGACACTATTACAGGTTCACAAAGTTGGGGTTAGGTGAGAATATTTGAGGTTTTAGGGATTTTCTATGTAAAAAAACATAATTTTTACTAAATCGTGATTTTCTCAGAAAAGATGAAAATTTTACTTTTTGAGGTTTTAATGCCAACTGAAAGTCAATTTGCTGATGGATAAACTGATATATGAATTTCAAAAATCGGTCAAAAATTGACACTATTACAGGTTCACAAAGTTGGGGTTAGGTGAGAATATTTGAGGTTTTAGGGATTTTCTATGTAAAAAAACATAATTTTTACTAAATCGTGATTTTCTCAGAAAAGATGAAAATTTTACTTTTTGAGGTTTTAATGCCAACTGAAAGTCAATTTGCTGATGGATAAACTGATATATGAATTTCAAAAATCGGTCAAAAATTGACACTATTACAGGTTCACAAAGTTGGGGTTAGGTGAGAATATTTGAGGTTTTAGGGATTTTCTATGTAAAAAAACATAATTTTTACTAAATCGTGATTTTCTCAGAAAAGATGAAAATTTTACTTTTTGAGGTTTTAATGCCAACTGAAAGTCAATTTGCTGATGGATAAACTGATATATGAATTTCAAAAATCGGTCAAAAATTGACACTATTACAGGTTCACAAAGTTGGGGTTAGGTGAGAATATTTGAGGTTTTAGGGATTTTCTATGTAAAAAAACATAATTTTTACTAAATCGTGATTTTCTCAGAAAAGATGAAAATTTTACTTTTTGAGGTTTTAATGCCAACTGAAAGTCAATTTGCTGATGGATAAACTGATATATGAATTTCAAAAATCGGTCAAAAATTGACACTATTACAGGTTCACAAAGTTGGGGTTAGGTGAGAATATTTGAGGTTTTAGGGATTTTCTATGTAAAAAAACATAATTTTTACTAAATCGTGATTTTCTCAGAAAAGATGAAAATTTTACTTTTTGAGGTTTTAATGCCAACTGAAAGTCAATTTGCTGATGGATAAACTGATATATGAATTTCAAAAATCGGTCAAAAATTGACACTATTACAGGTTCACAAAGTTGGGGTTAGGTGAGAATATTTGAGGTTTTAGGGATTTTCTATGTAAAAAAACATAATTTTTACTAAATCGTGATTTTCTCAGAAAAGATGAAAATTTTACTTTTTGAGGTTTTAATGCCAACTGAAAGTCAATTTGCTGATGGATAAACTGATATATGAATTTCAAAAATCGGTCAAAAATTGACACTATTACAGGTTCACAAAGTTGGGGTTAGGTGAGAATATTTGAGGTTTTAGGGATTTTCTATGTAAAAAAACATAATTTTTACTAAATCGTGATTTTCTCAGAAAAGATGAAAATTTTACTTTTTGAGGTTTTAATGCCAACTGAAAGTCAATTTGCTGATGGATAAACTGATATATGAATTTCAAAAATCGGTCAAAAATTGACACTATTACAGGTTCACAAAGTTGGGGTTAGGTGAGAATATTTGAGGTTTTAGGGATTTTCTATGTAAAAAAACATAATTTTTACTAAATCGTGATTTTCTCAGAAAAGATGAAAATTTTACTTTTTGAGGTTTTAATGCCAACTGAAAGTCAATTTGCTGATGGATAAACTGATATATGAATTTCAAAAATCGGTCAAAAATTGACACTATTACAGGTTCACAAAGTTGGGGTTAGGTGAGAATATTTGAGGTTTTAGGGATTTTCTATGTAAAAAAACATAATTTTTACTAAATCGTGATTTTCTCAGAAAAGATGAAAATTTTACTTTTTGAGGTTTTAATGCCAACTGAAAGTCAATTTGCTGATGGATAAACTGATATATGAATTTCAAAAATCGGTCAAAAATTGACACTATTACAGGTTCACAAAGTTGGGGTTAGGTGAGAATATTTGAGGTTTTAGGGATTTTCTATGTAAAAAAACATAATTTTTACTAAATCGTGATTTTCTCAGAAAAGATGAAAATTTTACTTTTTGAGGTTTTAATGCCAACTGAAAGTCAATTTGCTGATGGATAAACTGATATATGAATTTCAAAAATCGGTCAAAAATTGACACTATTACAGGTTCACAAAGTTGGGGTTAGGTGAGAATATTTGAGGTTTTAGGGATTTTCTATGTAAAAAAACATAATTTTTACTAAATCGTGATTTTCTCAGAAAAGATGAAAATTTTACTTTTTGAGGTTTTAATGCCAACTGAAAGTCAATTTGCTGATGGATAAACTGATATATGAATTTCAAAAATCGGTCAAAAATTGACACTATTACAGGTTCACAAAGTTGGGGTTAGGTGAGAATATTTGAGGTTTTAGGGATTTTCTATGTAAAAAAACATAATTTTTACTAAATCGTGATTTTCTCAGAAAAGATGAAAATTTTACTTTTTGAGGTTTTAATGCCAACTGAAAGTCAATTTGCTGATGGATAAACTGATATATGAATTTCAAAAATCGGTCAAAAATTGACACTATTACAGGTTCACAAAGTTGGGGTTAGGTGAGAATATTTGAGGTTTTAGGGATTTTCTATGTAAAAAAACATAATTTTTACTAAATCGTGATTTTCTCAGAAAAGATGAAAATTTTACTTTTTGAGGTTTTAATGCCAACTGAAAGTCAATTTGCTGATGGATAAACTGATATATGAATTTCAAAAATCGGTCAAAAATTGACACTATTACAGGTTCACAAAGTTGGGGTTAGGTGAGAATATTTGAGGTTTTAGGGATTTTCTATGTAAAAAAACATAATTTTTACTAAATCGTGATTTTCTCAGAAAAGATGAAAATTTTACTTTTTGAGGTTTTAATGCCAACTGAAAGTCAATTTGCTGATGGATAAACTGATATATGAATTTCAAAAATCGGTCAAAAATTGACACTATTACAGGTTCACAAAGTTGGGGTTAGGTGAGAATATTTGAGGTTTTAGGGATTTTCTATGTAAAAAAACATAATTTTTACTAAATCGTGATTTTCTCAGAAAAGATGAAAATTTTACTTTTTGAGGTTTTAATGCCAACTGAAAGTCAATTTGCTGATGGATAAACTGATATATGAATTTCAAAAATCGGTCAAAAATTGACACTATTACAGGTTCACAAAGTTGGGGTTAGGTGAGAATATTTGAGGTTTTAGGGATTTTCTATGTAAAAAAACATAATTTTTACTAAATCGTGATTTTCTCAGAAAAGATGAAAATTTTACTTTTTGAGGTTTTAATGCCAACTGAAAGTCAATTTGCTGATGGATAAACTGATATATGAATTTCAAAAATCGGTCAAAAATTGACACTATTACAGGTTCACAAAGTTGGGGTTAGGTGAGAATATTTGAGGTTTTAGGGATTTTCTATGTAAAAAAACATAATTTTTACTAAATCGTGATTTTCTCAGAAAAGATGAAAATTTTACTTTTTGAGGTTTTAATGCCAACTGAAAGTCAATTTGCTGATGGATAAACTGATATATGAATTTCAAAAATCGGTCAAAAATTGACACTATTACAGGTTCACAAAGTTGGGGTTAGGTGAGAATATTTGAGGTTTTAGGGATTTTCTATGTAAAAAAACATAATTTTTACTAAATCGTGATTTTCTCAGAAAAGATGAAAATTTTACTTTTTGAGGTTTTAATGCCAACTGAAAGTCAATTTGCTGATGGATAAACTGATATATGAATTTCAAAAATCGGTCAAAAATTGACACTATTACAGGTTCACAAAGTTGGGGTTAGGTGAGAATATTTGAGGTTTTAGGGATTTTCTATGTAAAAAAACATAATTTTTACTAAATCGTGATTTTCTCAGAAAAGATGAAAATTTTACTTTTTGAGGTTTTAATGCCAACTGAAAGTCAATTTGCTGATGGATAAACTGATATATGAATTTCAAAAATCGGTCAAAAATTGACACTATTACAGGTTCACAAAGTTGGGGTTAGGTGAGAATATTTGAGGTTTTAGGGATTTTCTATGTAAAAAAACATAATTTTTACTAAATCGTGATTTTCTCAGAAAAGATGAAAATTTTACTTTTTGAGGTTTTAATGCCAACTGAAAGTCAATTTGCTGATGGATAAACTGATATATGAATTTCAAAAATCGGTCAAAAATTGACACTATTACAGGTTCACAAAGTTGGGGTTAGGTGAGAATATTTGAGGTTTTAGGGATTTTCTATGTAAAAAAACATAATTTTTACTAAATCGTGATTTTCTCAGAAAAGATGAAAATTTTACTTTTTGAGGTTTTAATGCCAACTGAAAGTCAATTTGCTGATGGATAAACTGATATATGAATTTCAAAAATCGGTCAAAAATTGACACTATTACAGGTTCACAAAGTTGGGGTTAGGTGAGAATATTTGAGGTTTTAGGGATTTTCTATGTAAAAAAACATAATTTTTACTAAATCGTGATTTTCTCAGAAAAGATGAAAATTTTACTTTTTGAGGTTTTAATGCCAACTGAAAGTCAATTTGCTGATGGATAAACTGATATATGAATTTCAAAAATCGGTCAAAAATTGACACTATTACAGGTTCACAAAGTTGGGGTTAGGTGAGAATATTTGAGGTTTTAGGGATTTTCTATGTAAAAAAACATAATTTTTACTAAATCGTGATTTTCTCAGAAAAGATGAAAATTTTACTTTTTGAGGTTTTAATGCCAACTGAAAGTCAATTTGCTGATGGATAAACTGATATATGAATTTCAAAAATCGGTCAAAAATTGACACTATTACAGGTTCACAAAGTTGGGGTTAGGTGAGAATATTTGAGGTTTTAGGGATTTTCTATGTAAAAAAACATAATTTTTACTAAATCGTGATTTTCTCAGAAAAGATGAAAATTTTACTTTTTGAGGTTTTAATGCCAACTGAAAGTCAATTTGCTGATGGATAAACTGATATATGAATTTCAAAAATCGGTCAAAAATTGACACTATTACAGGTTCACAAAGTTGGGGTTAGGTGAGAATATTTGAGGTTTTAGGGATTTTCTATGTAAAAAAACATAATTTTTACTAAATCGTGATTTTCTCAGAAAAGATGAAAATTTTACTTTTTGAGGTTTTAATGCCAACTGAAAGTCAATTTGCTGATGGATAAACTGATATATGAATTTCAAAAATCGGTCAAAAATTGACACTATTACAGGTTCACAAAGTTGGGGTTAGGTGAGAATATTTGAGGTTTTAGGGATTTTCTATGTAAAAAAACATAATTTTTACTAAATCGTGATTTTCTCAGAAAAGATGAAAATTTTACTTTTTGAGGTTTTAATGCCAACTGAAAGTCAATTTGCTGATGGATAAACTGATATATGAATTTCAAAAATCGGTCAAAAATTGACACTATTACAGGTTCACAAAGTTGGGGTTAGGTGAGAATATTTGAGGTTTTAGGGATTTTCTATGTAAAAAAACATAATTTTTACTAAATCGTGATTTTCTCAGAAAAGATGAAAATTTTACTTTTTGAGGTTTTAATGCCAACTGAAAGTCAATTTGCTGATGGATAAACTGATATATGAATTTCAAAAATCGGTCAAAAATTGACACTATTACAGGTTCACAAAGTTGGGGTTAGGTGAGAATATTTGAGGTTTTAGGGATTTTCTATGTAAAAAAACATAATTTTTACTAAATCGTGATTTTCTCAGAAAAGATGAAAATTTTACTTTTTGAGGTTTTAATGCCAACTGAAAGTCAATTTGCTGATGGATAAACTGATATATGAATTTCAAAAATCGGTCAAAAATTGACACTATTACAGGTTCACAAAGTTGGGGTTAGGTGAGAATATTTGAGGTTTTAGGGATTTTCTATGTAAAAAAACATAATTTTTACTAAATCGTGATTTTCTCAGAAAAGATGAAAATTTTACTTTTTGAGGTTTTAATGCCAACTGAAAGTCAATTTGCTGATGGATAAACTGATATATGAATTTCAAAAATCGGTCAAAAATTGACACTATTACAGGTTCACAAAGTTGGGGTTAGGTGAGAATATTTGAGGTTTTAGGGATTTTCTATGTAAAAAAACATAATTTTTACTAAATCGTGATTTTCTCAGAAAAGATGAAAATTTTACTTTTTGAGGTTTTAATGCCAACTGAAAGTCAATTTGCTGATGGATAAACTGATATATGAATTTCAAAAATCGGTCAAAAATTGACACTATTACAGGTTCACAAAGTTGGGGTTAGGTGAGAATATTTGAGGTTTTAGGGATTTTCTATGTAAAAAAACATAATTTTTACTAAATCGTGATTTTCTCAGAAAAGATGAAAATTTTACTTTTTGAGGTTTTAATGCCAACTGAAAGTCAATTTGCTGATGGATAAACTGATATATGAATTTCAAAAATCGGTCAAAAATTGACACTATTACAGGTTCACAAAGTTGGGGTTAGGTGAGAATATTTGAGGTTTTAGGGATTTTCTATGTAAAAAAACATAATTTTTACTAAATCGTGATTTTCTCAGAAAAGATGAAAATTTTACTTTTTGAGGTTTTAATGCCAACTGAAAGTCAATTTGCTGATGGATAAACTGATATATGAATTTCAAAAATCGGTCAAAAATTGACACTATTACAGGTTCACAAAGTTGGGGTTAGGTGAGAATATTTGAGGTTTTAGGGATTTTCTATGTAAAAAAACATAATTTTTACTAAATCGTGATTTTCTCAGAAAAGATGAAAATTTTACTTTTTGAGGTTTTAATGCCAACTGAAAGTCAATTTGCTGATGGATAAACTGATATATGAATTTCAAAAATCGGTCAAAAATTGACACTATTACAGGTTCACAAAGTTGGGGTTAGGTGAGAATATTTGAGGTTTTAGGGATTTTCTATGTAAAAAAACATAATTTTTACTAAATCGTGATTTTCTCAGAAAAGATGAAAATTTTACTTTTTGAGGTTTTAATGCCAACTGAAAGTCAATTTGCTGATGGATAAACTGATATATGAATTTCAAAAATCGGTCAAAAATTGACACTATTACAGGTTCACAAAGTTGGGGTTAGGTGAGAATATTTGAGGTTTTAGGGATTTTCTATGTAAAAAAACATAATTTTTACTAAATCGTGATTTTCTCAGAAAAGATGAAAATTTTACTTTTTGAGGTTTTAATGCCAACTGAAAGTCAATTTGCTGATGGATAAACTGATATATGAATTTCAAAAATCGGTCAAAAATTGACACTATTACAGGTTCACAAAGTTGGGGTTAGGTGAGAATATTTGAGGTTTTAGGGATTTTCTATGTAAAAAAACATAATTTTTACTAAATCGTGATTTTCTCAGAAAAGATGAAAATTTTACTTTTTGAGGTTTTAATGCCAACTGAAAGTCAATTTGCTGATGGATAAACTGATATATGAATTTCAAAAATCGGTCAAAAATTGACACTATTACAGGTTCACAAAGTTGGGGTTAGGTGAGAATATTTGAGGTTTTAGGGATTTTCTATGTAAAAAAACATAATTTTTACTAAATCGTGATTTTCTCAGAAAAGATGAAAATTTTACTTTTTGAGGTTTTAATGCCAACTGAAAGTCAATTTGCTGATGGATAAACTGATATATGAATTTCAAAAATCGGTCAAAAATTGACACTATTACAGGTTCACAAAGTTGGGGTTAGGTGAGAATATTTGAGGTTTTAGGGATTTTCTATGTAAAAAAACATAATTTTTACTAAATCGTGATTTTCTCAGAAAAGATGAAAATTTTACTTTTTGAGGTTTTAATGCCAACTGAAAGTCAATTTGCTGATGGATAAACTGATATATGAATTTCAAAAATCGGTCAAAAATTGACACTATTACAGGTTCACAAAGTTGGGGTTAGGTGAGAATATTTGAGGTTTTAGGGATTTTCTATGTAAAAAAACATAATTTTTACTAAATCGTGATTTTCTCAGAAAAGATGAAAATTTTACTTTTTGAGGTTTTAATGCCAACTGAAAGTCAATTTGCTGATGGATAAACTGATATATGAATTTCAAAAATCGGTCAAAAATTGACACTATTACAGGTTCACAAAGTTGGGGTTAGGTGAGAATATTTGAGGTTTTAGGGATTTTCTATGTAAAAAAACATAATTTTTACTAAATCGTGATTTTCTCAGAAAAGATGAAAATTTTACTTTTTGAGGTTTTAATGCCAACTGAAAGTCAATTTGCTGATGGATAAACTGATATATGAATTTCAAAAATCGGTCAAAAATTGACACTATTACAGGTTCACAAAGTTGGGGTTAGGTGAGAATATTTGAGGTTTTAGGGATTTTCTATGTAAAAAAACATAATTTTTACTAAATCGTGATTTTCTCAGAAAAGATGAAAATTTTACTTTTTGAGGTTTTAATGCCAACTGAAAGTCAATTTGCTGATGGATAAACTGATATATGAATTTCAAAAATCGGTCAAAAATTGACACTATTACAGGTTCACAAAGTTGGGGTTAGGTGAGAATATTTGAGGTTTTAGGGATTTTCTATGTAAAAAAACATAATTTTTACTAAATCGTGATTTTCTCAGAAAAGATGAAAATTTTACTTTTTGAGGTTTTAATGCCAACTGAAAGTCAATTTGCTGATGGATAAACTGATATATGAATTTCAAAAATCGGTCAAAAATTGACACTATTACAGGTTCACAAAGTTGGGGTTAGGTGAGAATATTTGAGGTTTTAGGGATTTTCTATGTAAAAAAACATAATTTTTACTAAATCGTGATTTTCTCAGAAAAGATGAAAATTTTACTTTTTGAGGTTTTAATGCCAACTGAAAGTCAATTTGCTGATGGATAAACTGATATATGAATTTCAAAAATCGGTCAAAAATTGACACTATTACAGGTTCACAAAGTTGGGGTTAGGTGAGAATATTTGAGGTTTTAGGGATTTTCTATGTAAAAAAACATAATTTTTACTAAATCGTGATTTTCTCAGAAAAGATGAAAATTTTACTTTTTGAGGTTTTAATGCCAACTGAAAGTCAATTTGCTGATGGATAAACTGATATATGAATTTCAAAAATCGGTCAAAAATTGACACTATTACAGGTTCACAAAGTTGGGGTTAGGTGAGAATATTTGAGGTTTTAGGGATTTTCTATGTAAAAAAACATAATTTTTACTAAATCGTGATTTTCTCAGAAAAGATGAAAATTTTACTTTTTGAGGTTTTAATGCCAACTGAAAGTCAATTTGCTGATGGATAAACTGATATATGAATTTCAAAAATCGGTCAAAAATTGACACTATTACAGGTTCACAAAGTTGGGGTTAGGTGAGAATATTTGAGGTTTTAGGGATTTTCTATGTAAAAAAACATAATTTTTACTAAATCGTGATTTTCTCAGAAAAGATGAAAATTTTACTTTTTGAGGTTTTAATGCCAACTGAAAGTCAATTTGCTGATGGATAAACTGATATATGAATTTCAAAAATCGGTCAAAAATTGACACTATTACAGGTTCACAAAGTTGGGGTTAGGTGAGAATATTTGAGGTTTTAGGGATTTTCTATGTAAAAAAACATAATTTTTACTAAATCGTGATTTTCTCAGAAAAGATGAAAATTTTACTTTTTGAGGTTTTAATGCCAACTGAAAGTCAATTTGCTGATGGATAAACTGATATATGAATTTCAAAAATCGGTCAAAAATTGACACTATTACAGGTTCACAAAGTTGGGGTTAGGTGAGAATATTTGAGGTTTTAGGGATTTTCTATGTAAAAAAACATAATTTTTACTAAATCGTGATTTTCTCAGAAAAGATGAAAATTTTACTTTTTGAGGTTTTAATGCCAACTGAAAGTCAATTTGCTGATGGATAAACTGATATATGAATTTCAAAAATCGGTCAAAAATTGACACTATTACAGGTTCACAAAGTTGGGGTTAGGTGAGAATATTTGAGGTTTTAGGGATTTTCTATGTAAAAAAACATAATTTTTACTAAATCGTGATTTTCTCAGAAAAGATGAAAATTTTACTTTTTGAGGTTTTAATGCCAACTGAAAGTCAATTTGCTGATGGATAAACTGATATATGAATTTCAAAAATCGGTCAAAAATTGACACTATTACAGGTTCACAAAGTTGGGGTTAGGTGAGAATATTTGAGGTTTTAGGGATTTTCTATGTAAAAAAACATAATTTTTACTAAATCGTGATTTTCTCAGAAAAGATGAAAATTTTACTTTTTGAGGTTTTAATGCCAACTGAAAGTCAATTTGCTGATGGATAAACTGATATATGAATTTCAAAAATCGGTCAAAAATTGACACTATTACAGGTTCACAAAGTTGGGGTTAGGTGAGAATATTTGAGGTTTTAGGGATTTTCTATGTAAAAAAACATAATTTTTACTAAATCGTGATTTTCTCAGAAAAGATGAAAATTTTACTTTTTGAGGTTTTAATGCCAACTGAAAGTCAATTTGCTGATGGATAAACTGATATATGAATTTCAAAAATCGGTCAAAAATTGACACTATTACAGGTTCACAAAGTTGGGGTTAGGTGAGAATATTTGAGGTTTTAGGGATTTTCTATGTAAAAAAACATAATTTTTACTAAATCGTGATTTTCTCAGAAAAGATGAAAATTTTACTTTTTGAGGTTTTAATGCCAACTGAAAGTCAATTTGCTGATGGATAAACTGATATATGAATTTCAAAAATCGGTCAAAAATTGACACTATTACAGGTTCACAAAGTTGGGGTTAGGTGAGAATATTTGAGGTTTTAGGGATTTTCTATGTAAAAAAACATAATTTTTACTAAATCGTGATTTTCTCAGAAAAGATGAAAATTTTACTTTTTGAGGTTTTAATGCCAACTGAAAGTCAATTTGCTGATGGATAAACTGATATATGAATTTCAAAAATCGGTCAAAAATTGACACTATTACAGGTTCACAAAGTTGGGGTTAGGTGAGAATATTTGAGGTTTTAGGGATTTTCTATGTAAAAAAACATAATTTTTACTAAATCGTGATTTTCTCAGAAAAGATGAAAATTTTACTTTTTGAGGTTTTAATGCCAACTGAAAGTCAATTTGCTGATGGATAAACTGATATATGAATTTCAAAAATCGGTCAAAAATTGACACTATTACAGGTTCACAAAGTTGGGGTTAGGTGAGAATATTTGAGGTTTTAGGGATTTTCTATGTAAAAAAACATAATTTTTACTAAATCGTGATTTTCTCAGAAAAGATGAAAATTTTACTTTTTGAGGTTTTAATGCCAACTGAAAGTCAATTTGCTGATGGATAAACTGATATATGAATTTCAAAAATCGGTCAAAAATTGACACTATTACAGGTTCACAAAGTTGGGGTTAGGTGAGAATATTTGAGGTTTTAGGGATTTTCTATGTAAAAAAACATAATTTTTACTAAATCGTGATTTTCTCAGAAAAGATGAAAATTTTACTTTTTGAGGTTTTAATGCCAACTGAAAGTCAATTTGCTGATGGATAAACTGATATATGAATTTCAAAAATCGGTCAAAAATTGACACTATTACAGGTTCACAAAGTTGGGGTTAGGTGAGAATATTTGAGGTTTTAGGGATTTTCTATGTAAAAAAACATAATTTTTACTAAATCGTGATTTTCTCAGAAAAGATGAAAATTTTACTTTTTGAGGTTTTAATGCCAACTGAAAGTCAATTTGCTGATGGATAAACTGATATATGAATTTCAAAAATCGGTCAAAAATTGACACTATTACAGGTTCACAAAGTTGGGGTTAGGTGAGAATATTTGAGGTTTTAGGGATTTTCTATGTAAAAAAACATAATTTTTACTAAATCGTGATTTTCTCAGAAAAGATGAAAATTTTACTTTTTGAGGTTTTAATGCCAACTGAAAGTCAATTTGCTGATGGATAAACTGATATATGAATTTCAAAAATCGGTCAAAAATTGACACTATTACAGGTTCACAAAGTTGGGGTTAGGTGAGAATATTTGAGGTTTTAGGGATTTTCTATGTAAAAAAACATAATTTTTACTAAATCGTGATTTTCTCAGAAAAGATGAAAATTTTACTTTTTGAGGTTTTAATGCCAACTGAAAGTCAATTTGCTGATGGATAAACTGATATATGAATTTCAAAAATCGGTCAAAAATTGACACTATTACAGGTTCACAAAGTTGGGGTTAGGTGAGAATATTTGAGGTTTTAGGGATTTTCTATGTAAAAAAACATAATTTTTACTAAATCGTGATTTTCTCAGAAAAGATGAAAATTTTACTTTTTGAGGTTTTAATGCCAACTGAAAGTCAATTTGCTGATGGATAAACTGATATATGAATTTCAAAAATCGGTCAAAAATTGACACTATTACAGGTTCACAAAGTTGGGGTTAGGTGAGAATATTTGAGGTTTTAGGGATTTTCTATGTAAAAAAACATAATTTTTACTAAATCGTGATTTTCTCAGAAAAGATGAAAATTTTACTTTTTGAGGTTTTAATGCCAACTGAAAGTCAATTTGCTGATGGATAAACTGATATATGAATTTCAAAAATCGGTCAAAAATTGACACTATTACAGGTTCACAAAGTTGGGGTTAGGTGAGAATATTTGAGGTTTTAGGGATTTTCTATGTAAAAAAACATAATTTTTACTAAATCGTGATTTTCTCAGAAAAGATGAAAATTTTACTTTTTGAGGTTTTAATGCCAACTGAAAGTCAATTTGCTGATGGATAAACTGATATATGAATTTCAAAAATCGGTCAAAAATTGACACTATTACAGGTTCACAAAGTTGGGGTTAGGTGAGAATATTTGAGGTTTTAGGGATTTTCTATGTAAAAAAACATAATTTTTACTAAATCGTGATTTTCTCAGAAAAGATGAAAATTTTACTTTTTGAGGTTTTAATGCCAACTGAAAGTCAATTTGCTGATGGATAAACTGATATATGAATTTCAAAAATCGGTCAAAAATTGACACTATTACAGGTTCACAAAGTTGGGGTTAGGTGAGAATATTTGAGGTTTTAGGGATTTTCTATGTAAAAAAACATAATTTTTACTAAATCGTGATTTTCTCAGAAAAGATGAAAATTTTACTTTTTGAGGTTTTAATGCCAACTGAAAGTCAATTTGCTGATGGATAAACTGATATATGAATTTCAAAAATCGGTCAAAAATTGACACTATTACAGGTTCACAAAGTTGGGGTTAGGTGAGAATATTTGAGGTTTTAGGGATTTTCTATGTAAAAAAACATAATTTTTACTAAATCGTGATTTTCTCAGAAAAGATGAAAATTTTACTTTTTGAGGTTTTAATGCCAACTGAAAGTCAATTTGCTGATGGATAAACTGATATATGAATTTCAAAAATCGGTCAAAAATTGACACTATTACAGGTTCACAAAGTTGGGGTTAGGTGAGAATATTTGAGGTTTTAGGGATTTTCTATGTAAAAAAACATAATTTTTACTAAATCGTGATTTTCTCAGAAAAGATGAAAATTTTACTTTTTGAGGTTTTAATGCCAACTGAAAGTCAATTTGCTGATGGATAAACTGATATATGAATTTCAAAAATCGGTCAAAAATTGACACTATTACAGGTTCACAAAGTTGGGGTTAGGTGAGAATATTTGAGGTTTTAGGGATTTTCTATGTAAAAAAACATAATTTTTACTAAATCGTGATTTTCTCAGAAAAGATGAAAATTTTACTTTTTGAGGTTTTAATGCCAACTGAAAGTCAATTTGCTGATGGATAAACTGATATATGAATTTCAAAAATCGGTCAAAAATTGACACTATTACAGGTTCACAAAGTTGGGGTTAGGTGAGAATATTTGAGGTTTTAGGGATTTTCTATGTAAAAAAACATAATTTTTACTAAATCGTGATTTTCTCAGAAAAGATGAAAATTTTACTTTTTGAGGTTTTAATGCCAACTGAAAGTCAATTTGCTGATGGATAAACTGATATATGAATTTCAAAAATCGGTCAAAAATTGACACTATTACAGGTTCACAAAGTTGGGGTTAGGTGAGAATATTTGAGGTTTTAGGGATTTTCTATGTAAAAAAACATAATTTTTACTAAATCGTGATTTTCTCAGAAAAGATGAAAATTTTACTTTTTGAGGTTTTAATGCCAACTGAAAGTCAATTTGCTGATGGATAAACTGATATATGAATTTCAAAAATCGGTCAAAAATTGACACTATTACAGGTTCACAAAGTTGGGGTTAGGTGAGAATATTTGAGGTTTTAGGGATTTTCTATGTAAAAAAACATAATTTTTACTAAATCGTGATTTTCTCAGAAAAGATGAAAATTTTACTTTTTGAGGTTTTAATGCCAACTGAAAGTCAATTTGCTGATGGATAAACTGATATATGAATTTCAAAAATCGGTCAAAAATTGACACTATTACAGGTCACAAAGTTGGGGTTAGGTGAGAATATTTGAGGTTTTAGGGATTTTCTATGTAAAAAAACATAATTTTTACTAAATCGTGATTTTCTCAGAAAAGATGAAAATTTTACTTTTTGAGGTTTTAATGCCAACTGAAAGTCAATTTGCTGATGGATAAACTGATATATGAATTTCAAAAATCGGTCAAAAATTGACACTATTACAGGTTCACAAAGTTGGGGTTAGGTGAGAATATTTGAGGTTTTAGGGATTTTCTATGTAAAAAAACATAATTTTTACTAAATCGTGATTTTCTCAGAAAAGATGAAAATTTTACTTTTTGAGGTTTTAATGCCAACTGAAAGTCAATTTGCTGATGGATAAACTGATATATGAATTTCAAAAATCGGTCAAAAATTGACACTATTACAGGTTCACAAAGTTGGGGTTAGGTGAGAATATTTGAGGTTTTAGGGATTTTCTATGTAAAAAAACATAATTTTTACTAAATCGTGATTTTCTCAGAAAAGATGAAAATTTTACTTTTTGAGGTTTTAATGCCAACTGAAAGTCAATTTGCTGATGGATAAACTGATATATGAATTTCAAAAATCGGTCAAAAATTGACACTATTACAGGTTCACAAAGTTGGGGTTAGGTGAGAATATTTGAGGTTTTAGGGATTTTCTATGTAAAAAAACATAATTTTTACTAAATCGTGATTTTCTCAGAAAAGATGAAAATTTTACTTTTTGAGGTTTTAATGCCAACTGAAAGTCAATTTGCTGATGGATAAACTGATATATGAATTTCAAAAATCGGTCAAAAATTGACACTATTACAGGTTCACAAAGTTGGGGTTAGGTGAGAATATTTGAGGTTTTAGGGATTTTCTATGTAAAAAACATAATTTTTACTAAATCGTGATTTTCTCAGAAAAGATGAAAATTTTACTTTTTGAGGTTTTAATGCCAACTGAAAGTCAATTTGCTGATGGATAAACTGATATATGAATTTCAAAAATCGGTCAAAAATTGACACTATTACAGGTTCACAAAGTTGGGGTTAGGTGAGAATATTTGAGGTTTTAGGGATTTTCTATGTAAAAAAACATAATTTTTACTAAATCGTGATTTTCTCAGAAAAGATGAAAATTTTACTTTTTGAGGTTTTAATGCCAACTGAAAGTCAATTTGCTGATGGATAAACTGATATATGAATTTCAAAAATCGGTCAAAAATTGACACTATTACAGGTTCACAAAGTTGGGGTTAGGTGAGAATATTTGAGGTTTTAGGGATTTTCTATGTAAAAAAACATAATTTTTACTAAATCGTGATTTTCTCAGAAAAGATGAAAATTTTACTTTTTGAGGTTTTAATGCCAACTGAAAGTCAATTTGCTGATGGATAAACTGATATATGAATTTCAAAAATCGGTCAAAAATTGACACTATTACAGGTTCACAAAGTTGGGGTTAGGTGAGAATATTTGAGGTTTTAGGGATTTTCTATGTAAAAAAACATAATTTTTACTAAATCGTGATTTTCTCAGAAAAGATGAAAATTTTACTTTTTGAGGTTTTAATGCCAACTGAAAGTCAATTTGCTGATGGATAAACTGATATATGAATTTCAAAAATCGGTCAAAAATTGACACTATTACAGGTTCACAAAGTTGGGGTTAGGTGAGAATATTTGAGGTTTTAGGGATTTTCTATGTAAAAAAACATAATTTTTACTAAATCGTGATTTTCTCAGAAAAGATGAAAATTTTACTTTTTGAGGTTTTAATGCCAACTGAAAGTCAATTTGCTGATGGATAAACTGATATATGAATTTCAAAATCGGTCAAAAATTGACACTATTACAGGTTCACAAAGTTGGGGTTAGGTGAGAATATTTGAGGTTTTAGGGATTTTCTATGTAAAAAAACATAATTTTTACTAAATCGTGATTTTCTCAGAAAAGATGAAAATTTTACTTTTTGAGGTTTTAATGCCAACTGAAAGTCAATTTGCTGATGGATAAACTGATATATGAATTTCAAAAATCGGTCAAAAATTGACACTATTACAGGTTCACAAAGTTGGGGTTAGGTGAGAATATTTGAGGTTTTAGGGATTTTCTATGTAAAAAAACATAATTTTTACTAAATCGTGATTTTCTCAGAAAAGATGAAAATTTTACTTTTTGAGGTTTTAATGCCAACTGAAAGTCAATTTGCTGATGGATAAACTGATATATGAATTTCAAAAATCGGTCAAAAATTGACACTATTACAGGTTCACAAAGTTGGGGTTAGGTGAGAATATTTGAGGTTTTAGGGATTTTCTATGTAAAAAAACATAATTTTTACTAAATCGTGATTTTCTCAGAAAAGATGAAAATTTTACTTTTTGAGGTTTTAATGCCAACTGAAAGTCAATTTGCTGATGGATAAACTGATATATGAATTTCAAAAATCGGTCAAAAATTGACACTATTACAGGTTCACAAAGTTGGGGTTAGGTGAGAATATTTGAGGTTTTAGGGATTTTCTATGTAAAAAAACATAATTTTTACTAAATCGTGATTTTCTCAGAAAAGATGAAAATTTTACTTTTTGAGGTTTTAATGCCAACTGAAAGTCAATTTGCTGATGGATAAACTGATATATGAATTTCAAAAATCGGTCAAAATTGACACTATTACAGGATCACAAAGTTGGGGTTAGGTGAGAATATTTGAGGTTTTAGGGATTTTCTATGTAAAAAAACATAATTTTTACTAAATCGTGATTTTCTCAGAAAAGATGAAAATTTTACTTTTTGAGGTTTTAATGCCAACTGAAAGTCAATTTGCTGATGGATAAACTGATATATGAATTTCAAAAATCGGTCAAAAATTGACACTATTACAGGTTCACAAAGTTGGGGTTAGGTGAGAATATTTGAGGTTTTAGGGATTTTCTATGTAAAAAAACATAATTTTTACTAAATCGTGATTTTCTCAGAAAAGATGAAAATTTTACTTTTTGAGGTTTTAATGCCAACTGAAAGTCAATTTGCTGATGGATAAACTGATATATGAATTTCAAAAATCGGTCAAAAATTGACACTATTACAGGTTCACAAAGTTGGGGTTAGGTGAGAATATTTGAGGTTTTAGGGATTTTCTATGTAAAAAAACATAATTTTTACTAAATCGTGATTTTCTCAGAAAAGATGAAAATTTTACTTTTTGAGGTTTTAATGCCAACTGAAAGTCAATTTGCTGATGGATAAACTGATATATGAATTTCAAAAATCGGTCAAAAATTGACACTATTACAGGTTCACAAAGTTGGGGTTAGGTGAGAATATTTGAGGTTTTAGGGATTTTCTATGTAAAAAAACATAATTTTTACTAAATCGTGATTTTCTCAGAAAAGATGAAAATTTTACTTTTTGAGGTTTTAATGCCAACTGAAAGTCAATTTGCTGATGGATAAACTGATATATGAATTTCAAAAAATCGGTCAAAAATTGACACTATTACAGGTTCACAAAGTTGGGGTTAGGTGAGAATATTTGAGGTTTTAGGGATTTTCTATGTAAAAAAACATAATTTTTACTAAATCGTGATTTTCTCAGAAAAGATGAAAATTTTACTTTTTGAGGTTTTAATGCCAACTGAAAGTCAATTTGCTGATGGATAAACTGATATATGAATTTCAAAAATCGGTCAAAAATTGACACTATTACAGGTTCACAAAGTTGGGGTTAGGTGAGAATATTTGAGGTTTTAGGGATTTTCTATGTAAAAAAACATAATTTTTACTAAATCGTGATTTTCTCAGAAAAGATGAAAATTTTACTTTTTGAGGTTTTAATGCCAACTGAAAGTCAATTTGCTGATGGATAAACTGATATATGAATTTCAAAAATCGGTCAAAAATTGACACTATTACAGGTCACAAAGTTGGGGTTAGGTGAGAATATTTGAGGTTTTAGGGATTTTCTATGTAAAAAAACATAATTTTTACTAAATCGTGATTTTCTCAGAAAAGATGAAAATTTTACTTTTTGAGGTTTTAATGCCAACTGAAAGTCAATTTGCTGATGGATAAACTGATATATGAATTTCAAAAATCGGTCAAAAATTGACACTATTACAGGTTCACAAAGTTGGGGTTAGGTGAGAATATTTGAGGTTTTAGGGATTTTCTATGTAAAAAAACATAATTTTTACTAAATCGTGATTTTCTCAGAAAAGATGAAAATTTTACTTTTTGAGGTTTTAATGCCAACTGAAAGTCAATTTGCTGATGGATAAACTGATATATGAATTTCAAAAATCGGTCAAAAATTGACACTATTACAGGTTCACAAAGTTGGGGTTAGGTGAGAATATTTGAGGTTTTAGGGATTTTCTATGTAAAAAAACATAATTTTTACTAAATCGTGATTTTCTCAGAAAAGATGAAAATTTTACTTTTTGAGGTTTTAATGCCAACTGAAAGTCAATTTGCTGATGGATAAACTGATATATGAATTTCAAAAATCGGTCAAAAATTGACACTATTACAGGTTCACAAAGTTGGGGTTAGGTGAGAATATTTGAGGTTTTAGGGATTTTCTATGTAAAAAAACATAATTTTTACTAAATCGTGATTTTCTCAGAAAAGATGAAAATTTTACTTTTTGAGGTTTTAATGCCAACTGAAAGTCAATTTGCTGATGGATAAACTGATATATGAATTTCAAAAATCGGTCAAAAATTGACACTATTACAGGTCACAAAGTTGGGGTTAGGTGAGAATATTTGAGGTTTTAGGGATTTTCTATGTAAAAAACATAATTTTTACTAAATCGTGATTTTCTCAGAAAAGATGAAAATTTTACTTTTTGAGGTTTTAATGCCAACTGAAAGTCAATTTGCTGATGGATAAACTGATATATGAATTTCAAAAATCGGTCAAAAATTGACACTATTACAGGTTCACAAAGTTGGGGTTAGGTGAGAATATTTGAGGTTTTAGGGATTTTCTATGTAAAAAAACATAATTTTTACTAAATCGTGATTTTCTCAGAAAAGATGAAAATTTTACTTTTTGAGGTTTTAATGCCAACTGAAAGTCAATTTGCTGATGGATAAACTGATATATGAATTTCAAAAATCGGTCAAAAATTGACACTATTACAGGTTCACAAAGTTGGGGTTAGGTGAGAATATTTGAGGTTTTAGGGATTTTCTATGTAAAAAAACATAATTTTTACTAAATCGTGATTTTCTCAGAAAAGATGAAAATTTTACTTTTTGAGGTTTTAATGCCAACTGAAAGTCAATTTGCTGATGGATAAACTGATATATGAATTTCAAAAATCGGTCAAAAATTGACACTATTACAGGTTCACAAAGTTGGGGTTAGGTGAGAATATTTGAGGTTTTAGGGATTTTCTATGTAAAAAAACATAATTTTTACTAAATCGTGATTTTCTCAGAAAAGATGAAAATTTTACTTTTTGAGGTTTTAATGCCAACTGAAAGTCAATTTGCTGATGGATAAACTGATATATGAATTTCAAAAATCGGTCAAAAATTGACACTATTACAGGTTCACAAAGTTGGGGTTAGGTGAGAATATTTGAGGTTTTAGGGATTTTCTATGTAAAAAAACATAATTTTTACTAAATCGTGATTTTCTCAGAAAAGATGAAAATTTTACTTTTTGAGGTTTTAATGCCAACTGAAAGTCAATTTGCTGATGGATAAACTGATATATGAATTTCAAAAATCGGTCAAAAATTGACACTATTACAGGTTCACAAAGTTGGGGTTAGGTGAGAATATTTGAGGTTTTATGTAAAAAAACATAATTTTTACTAAATCGTGATTTTCTCAGAAAAGATGAAAATTTTACTTTTTGAGGTTTTAATGCCAACTGAAAGTCAATTTGCTGATGGATAAACTGATATATGAATTTCAAAAATCGGTCAAAAATTGACACTATTACAGGTTCACAAAGTTGGGGTTAGGTGAGAATATTTGAGGTTTTAGGGATTTTCTATGTAAAAAAACATAATTTTTACTAAATCGTGATTTTCTCAGAAAAGATGAAAATTTTACTTTTTGAGGTTTTAATGCCAACTGAAAGTCAATTTGCTGATGGATAAACTGATATATGAATTTCAAAAATCGGTCAAAAATTGACACTATTACAGGATCACAAAGTTGGGGTTAGGTGAGAATATTTGAGGTTTTAGGGATTTTCTATGTAAAAAAACATAATTTTTACTAAATCGTGATTTTCTCAGAAAAGATGAAAATTTTACTTTTTGAGGTTTTAATGCCAACTGAAAGTCAATTTGCTGATGGATAAACTGATATATGAATTTCAAAAATCGGTCAAAAATTGACACTATTACAGGTTCACAAAGTTGGGGTTAGGTGAGAATATTTGAGGTTTTAGGGATTTTCTATGTAAAAAAACATAATTTTTACTAAATCGTGATTTTCTCAGAAAAGATGAAAATTTTACTTTTTGAGGTTTTAATGCCAACTGAAAGTCAATTTGCTGATGGATAAACTGATATATGAATTTCAAAAATCGGTCAAAAATTGACACTATTACAGGTTCACAAAGTTGGGGTTAGGTGAGAATATTTGAGGTTTTAGGGATTTTCTATGTAAAAAAACATAATTTTTACTAAATCGTGATTTTCTCAGAAAAGATGAAAATTTTACTTTTTGAGGTTTTAATGCCAACTGAAAGTCAATTTGCTGATGGATAAACTGATATATGAATTTCAAAAATCGGTCAAAAATTGACACTATTACAGGTTCACAAAGTTGGGGTTAGGTGAGAATATTTGAGGTTTTAGGGATTTTCTATGTAAAAAAACATAATTTTTACTAAATCGTGATTTTCTCAGAAAAGATGAAAATTTTACTTTTTGAGGTTTTAATGCCAACTGAAAGTCAATTTGCTGATGGATAAACTGATATATGAATTTCAAAAATCGGTCAAAAATTGACACTATTACAGGTCACAAAGTTGGGGTTAGGTGAGAATATTTGAGGTTTTAGGGATTTTCTATGTAAAAAAACATAATTTTTACTAAATCGTGATTTTCTCAGAAAAGATGAAAATTTTACTTTTTGAGGTTTTAATGCCAACTGAAAGTCAATTTGCTGATGGATAAACTGATATATGAATTTCAAAAATCGGTCAAAAATTGACACTATTACAGGTTCACAAAGTTGGGGTTAGGTGAGAATATTTGAGGTTTTAGGGATTTTCTATGTAAAAAAACATAATTTTTACTAAATCGTGATTTTCTCAGAAAAGATGAAAATTTTACTTTTTGAGGTTTTAATGCCAACTGAAAGTCAATTTGCTGATGGATAAACTGATATATGAATTTCAAAAATCGGTCAAAAATTGACACTATTACAGGTTCACAAAGTTGGGGTTAGGTGAGAATATTTGAGGTTTTAGGGATTTTCTATGTAAAAAAACATAATTTTTACTAAATCGTGATTTTCTCAGAAAAGATGAAAATTTTACTTTTTGAGGTTTTAATGCCAACTGAAAGTCAATTTGCTGATGGATAAACTGATATATGAATTTCAAAAATCGGTCAAAAATTGACACTATTACAGGTTCACAAAGTTGGGGTTAGGTGAGAATATTTGAGGTTTTAGGGATTTTCTATGTAAAAAAACATAATTTTTACTAAATCGTGATTTTCTCAGAAAAGATGAAAATTTTACTTTTTGAGGTTTTAATGCCAACTGAAAGTCAATTTGCTGATGGATAAACTGATATATGAATTTCAAAAATCGGTCAAAAATTGACACTATTACAGGTCACAAAGTTGGGGTTAGGTGAGAATATTTGAGGTTTTAGGGATTTTCTATGTAAAAAAACATAATTTTTACTAAATCGTGATTTTCTCAGAAAAGATGAAAATTTTACTTTTTGAGGTTTTAATGCCAACTGAAAGTCAATTTGCTGATGGATAAACTGATATATGAATTTCAAAAATCGGTCAAAAATTGACACTATTACAGGATCACAAAGTTGGGGTTAGGTGAGAATATTTGAGGTTTTAGGGATTTTCTATGTAAAAAAACATAATTTTTACTAAATCGTGATTTTCTCAGAAAAGATGAAAATTTTACTTTTTGAGGTTTTAATGCCAACTGAAAGTCAATTTGCTGATGGATAAACTGATATATGAATTTCAAAAATCGGTCAAAAATTGACACTATTACAGGTTCACAAAGTTGGGGTTAGGTGAGAATATTTGAGGTTTTAGGGATTTTCTATGTAAAAAAACATAATTTTTACTAAATCGTGATTTTCTCAGAAAAGATGAAAATTTTACTTTTTGAGATTTTAATGCCAACTGAAAGTCAATTTGCTGATGGATAAACTGATATATGAATTTCAAAAATCGGTCAAAAATTGACACTATTACAGGTTCACAAAGTTGGGGTTAGGTGAGAATATTTGAGGTTTTAGGGATTTTCTATGTAAAAAAACATAATTTTTACTAAATCGTGATTTTCTCAGAAAAGATGAAAATTTTACTTTTTGAGTTTTAATGCCAACTGAAAGTCAATTTGCTGATGGATAAACTGATATATGAATTTCAAAAATCGGTCAAAAATTGACACTATTACAGGTTCACAAAGTTGGGGTTAGGTGAGAATATTTGAGGTTTTAGGGATTTTCTATGTAAAAAAACATAATTTTTACTAAATCGTGATTTTCTCAGAAAAGATGAAAATTTTACTTTTTGAGGTTTTAATGCCAACTGAAAGTCAATTTGCTGATGGATAAACTGATATATGAATTTCAAAAATCGGTCAAAAATTGACACTATTACAGGTTCACAAAGTTGGGGTTAGGTGAGAATATTTGAGGTTTTAGGGATTTTCTATGCAAAAAAACATAATTTTTACTAAATCGTGATTTTCTCAGAAAAGATGAAAATTTTACTTTTTGAGGTTTTAATGCCAACTGAAAGTCAATTTGCTGATGGATAAACTGATATATGAATTTCAAAAATCGGTCAAAAATTGACACTATTACAGGATCACAAAGTTGGGGTTAGGTGAGAATATTTGAGGTTTTAGGGATTTTCTATGTAAAAAAACATAATTTTTACTAAATCGTGATTTTCTCAGAAAAGATGAAAATTTTACTTTTGAGGTTTTAATGCCAACTGAAAGTCAATTTGCTGATGGATAAACTGATATATGAATTTCAAAAATCGGTCAAAAATTGACACTATTACAGGTTCACAAAGTTGGGGTTAGGTGAGAATATTTGAGGTTTTAGGGATTTTCTATGTAAAAAAACATAATTTTTACTAAATCGTGATTTTCTCAGAAAAGATGAAAATTTTACTTTTTGAGGTTTTAATGCCAACTGAAAGTCAATTTGCTGATGGATAAACTGATATATGAATTTCAAAAATCGGTCAAAAATTGACACTATTACAGGATCACAAAGTTGGGGTTAGGTGAGAATATTTTAGGTTTTAGGGATTTTCTATGTAAAAAAACATAATTTTTACTAAATCGTGATTTTCTCAGAAAAGATGAAAATTTTACTTTTTGAGGTTTTAATGCCAACTGAAAGTCAATTTGCTGATGGATAAACTGATATATGAATTTCAAAAATCGGTCAAAAATTGACACTATTACAGGTTCACAAAGTTGGGTTGGTGAGAATATTTGAGGTGTTTACAACTTCACGTCACACACAACACTACGAAGCCTGAGCATGTACCGACGAGTGTACAATATGAACAATTTACTTTTTGAGAATCACAAGCGACATAGGCCTGCTTCGTCGTTCTGTAGTCTGTGCTAGACTGAAATTTTTCGTAGCTGCTTGGCCCTCTCCCCACTTTACGCTCTCATGAGAGTACGAGCGTCGGGTTTTCCCGAGGTTCTCTGGGGTTCCATGACTAGGCTAGCGTTTGCAATCAAAAAATCATGAGTTTGTCCCATCTATGTGTTCTATGGTTAGTGATAAAACGTTTTTCCACTTTGAAAAGGAAAGAGTTACCAAAAAACTTGCAAGGGTATACAAACTTTGACGCGGTCAAAGTTAGCCCCGTGCCTCTGGTTTTTATTATTGCAAATATAAAACATTTCAGACTGAAATTTGAATGAAAAGCTTCAGGTTTAACCCAAGCGGATTTTGGTAAGTTTACTTCATGTGTGACAAATATGGAACTGCTCCTTTGATTAACTTATTGATCATTTAATTCATAAAATATTCGTTCGTACATGTTTCATAATTTTGTTGTTTAACAACTTTGTGACTGATCGATCCCTCTCTGCATTTGCCCCAACTTCCTCTATTGTAAATCTCAGCCGAAAGTCTTAAATGAAAGAAACCAACACTTTTACAAGGAAGCATCGTGGATATAATAAGAGATGTACAACTAGATTATACGAATATCAGCTTTCTTGACATTTTAGTTGAAACTTTACAAGGTCTTAAAGTTTATTTTTGTTGTTCAGTCGAATTAAACATTGATGAGTCTTCTTTTCATACTTTTTTTCCATGGACAACTTACCATTATTGCATTTAGTAATATTTTTCAGGAAAATATATTTACCTGAATCAAAAACTGCGCTTGGTTAAACAGACTTTGATATATATGAAATATTTCATAAACATAATTCTAATAATAGAATAGAGATTGTTAGTAGATAGAAAGTAATAAAATTCTCCAGATTTCATTTAATGGGAACCCCAAATATTCCCAGACCAATAATACATATGAGCAGACACTTGATGTTTTTTTTGTGGTAAGGCAAATTGACTGTTCCGTTGAGAACATGACAGGCTAGGAGCAGACCATCCAGGAAAGCCAACCGTTTAAATGTGTAATGAGAGTTTAGGGGTCAGCTGTGTGTTGGCCTCGATGCCACTTCCATCTCTCCTCACAAACAAGGTGAAAGCATACGACTAATTAAGCTATTTATTAGGTTTAAGGTTAAGTTCAAAGGCAGTTAGTTGCAGTCATTTGATTTGGCCAGACTGTAAGCCAAGTCTCTTGGCCATTTCGTGTGCGTTTTTGTCTCTGACCCAGTGAGCTGGGTCAGGGTGACTCATATGTCAGATAAATTCGGGCTAAACTGCAGCGCGTATTCTCTACTTCATCTCATTCGGTGAGTTCTCTATACTCTGCGGTTGGCTTTATATCCATTTCACCCTTCTAGCACACAGTCATTGAGTTTTGTTGTCCTATTTGCGCTTCATACAGTTCATTAAAGTTAAATAAATCAAGTCAAGGGAAAAAGAGCTTCATTGACAGCACAGTTGATTTTTCTGTTATGGGAGTTTGGTTTCGCAATTGGAATTGGAAAGTCTATCGCCCTGTCGTGGTGTTGATTATCCCGATGGCGAACTAAACGATTTGGGCAGGCAATTCATGTGGAAAATGTTTTCGCTGTGCTGTAGTTGGCGGGTTAACAGAGAGAAAGAGACAGTAGATAAATTTTGTTTCATGGCTTTTCGAAGGAAAAAATAGACGCAAACTGGCAACTAATCGAACACACCTCGCGACAAACAATTAGCAAATCAATTAATTCGCAGTAGTGTCTTGGTAAGGATGGAGGATTGAAGATTTCAAAAAGGTCTGTCCTTTATTTTTACTTTAGAATAATGCCTCTTGATCTGCATTAAAATTTTAAGAACTGAATTTCCGTAAAAATTGTGATTATACATACTTTTCAAATTTTTGGGTTACAATAAATCAAAGTGTTTTATGCAATTTTCAAATATGATGAGTTGCGAATAAAATAATTGGGGAAAATCAGTTAGAAATTGGGGGAAAATACAGGCTAAAGAAAAGGCAAGCAACTAAAATTTAAGTTAAAAATTCTACAAAACAAAAAAACATTTTCTTTGCGTATTATTTTTAGAAATTTTTATTCATGTTCTAGCTTTCACACTGAAAATTGATCTAGGCGTTATTGCGGATGAATAGTTTTAGTTCTTGTAGACTTTAATTGCAAATTTGGTAATCTATTATAAAAATTTACAAATCATTTATAATTTTACTTATTACAAATTTTTGTCTATAGTAAGATTCTATTTTTAAAGAATTGTAAAAAAAATCCGTTAATGTAGTGGCTTTTTTAAATTGTTCATTAAGTCATTGTTGTTGTTTTGTTTTCTTTACTTTTTTCATTTGAATGCCCTTTTTCACACCGAGTATTGAGAATTCCGAAGTCCTGCGTATTTTCGTACTTTTATTTTGTAAGTCCTTTTTTTTTTGCTTTGGTTGGGAGAAGGGAATTGCCTACTTTTTGGTTAGCGACTTAATTATACACATTTCCCACTTAATTTTTTTTGTTCTCTCCCTTTTTTTTTTTTTGTTGGTGTTGTGCCACACGTGCTTAAATTTCGTACAAATTGTTGTTTTTCATGCTGCTCTCTGGTGTTGTTTTTGCTGTTGGCGGTGTTTGTTGTTGTTGTTTTTGTTGTTGCTGTTGTCCACTTTATAATTATAGACGTCAGTCAGGCATTTAACCCGTACAATAGCAACAACAATTGTTGGCAGCCTCGTTGGGTTTCAATTTGTGTGTGGGTCTCACGTAGGCGTTGCAGGACCCCGCTCCAGATCCGCTATATTCGAAACCCAACACCAACACGTTGGTACAAACACAAATACACTTAAACAGGGAAACATAACAGTTATTGCATGTCTGTGTGTGTGCTGTTGTTGTTGTTTCGTGTTGTTGCTGGACATGCGAAATAATTGCTTCATACATAATTATCGCGAGACGCAATTGCACTTGTTATTGTTGGTGTTGTTGTTGCTGCTGCTGTTACTGCTGATGTTACTGCTGATATTGTTTGTTGTTGTTGTTGTTGTTGCTGCCTGGTTTTGGGACCAACAATTTTGTGGTCTGGCGCCTATTTTTCGTTTCGCCTTGCCATACCCAAAAAAGTATGCAACACGTTTAGCATTTAGTTACAAGGGAATATATGTATGTACATAGATGACTAAGTGCTACATTAATATGAGTATGCAAGCATGTATGTATATATCCTCAAACCGTTGCCAAAAAATGAGTCCCTTAAAGTAACATTATTATTAGAGTTAGCACAATATTTCTATGTCGTTTAGAATATGTCGCTTAGAATAAGCAGCTTAATTTTTAGTCGTTATTTTCTTACTTGCTACATTTACAGACATATAAAGAACAAATAGACATTGTCTACACACGCACATACTTAGTTAAAATTTTGATATAAATCGAACATTGGTGAATTAGTTTCACACACTCATTGTTACGCACTTGTATTGATGAAAACAAATAATAGTGTTTCAGTTTTTTGGACAAATGAATAAGTGGATAAATAAGTAAATAACATAAAGGCGAAGTTCATTATTTGTTTGGGCTCGATTTTTTATTATATTTATTTTTATTGCAATGTATTCTAAATGGACAATAAGCAAATATAATCATAGGTAATCATGAAATGGGGGTAAAGTCACCAGTCCGTCTCTGGTCTTAATGGCAGGTCAAGTGGGTAACATTTTTTGAGACGTCTAATCTGGTTTTGAGGGCCAGTGAATTATCCTGGGTTTCTAGCCTGGAGAGGTGCTAAATGCCATACCTCCGGATCTCGCACTTAACTTTGACTATATATTAGACTATATGGTTAAGAAAGTATTGTATGATTAATCAAATTAAGTTAAGCAAATATTGGATGCCAAATGGCTAAGCTATATAGGACTCTACCCATTTTCCTGGTTATACATACATTTAAGTATTTCATAAAAGCCCAACATATGGAGTATATTTTAGGTTTTCCTTAAAAAAAATGATTATTTGTTAGTCTAAATCATTATGTAATAATCTGTTATTATGTATTAAAACACAAAAAACAATGCTTTATTGTAGGCAGTTTTAGAACTGAAATAAAATAGAAATAAATAAAAATACTAACAATGAAATAATATTTCACAGGGCTGTTGCCTTCTCTTCTGTTATTTCATCGTGGTCCAGATTTTCCCACCTCCGATAATTTCTATAAATGTAAACGAATGTAGTAAATGGCCAAATATCGAAAGCATAAAAGTTTTTGGAGTTTGAATTAGGATCACAATAAAATCGTTTTTTGAATATATTTATATATTCATTACTTACTATGGCTTTCGTGTAATATTGTATATTATAGATTAGTCGAATTTGCATAATTTATATTTTATGGACTTGTTTCTTTAAGAAACGTTAAAACTCTTAGAGAGCACAAAAAAATATTACAAAAAATATTCTGCAGGACGCATTATTTGCTATGAAATTTTGGTAATAAGTACTACTAATAATATAAAGTCTTTATGTTCAAATCTTTATATAAAGTGTAAAATATTGGCAAACAGTGCTAACAAAATTGTTTATTTATTGTTTATTATTTATAGACTCTGCTTGGCTATCAAAGTTAAGGAATAAATATTTTATGTTTATTTAAATATCATTCATAAAGTAATGATTTATTTGCATGCCAAAAAGGATGTAACAACTTGCTTAAACATATTTACTTAAATATTCCACAAATCAATTTTGCCATAAACTGCTCCTCACACATAAAAGCACACAAACATACAGAGATGCACAAATACATTTATAGGTAACTCGTAAACATATGTATATATTTACGTAGAAACAATTTGTACAGGAAAAGTATTTCAACCAAAATTGCATTTTATTTATTTAATTTGAAGCATTTTCATTAACTTTAGCCAGGGCTTCGCTACTTTTTTCGCTTTTTTTACTTTGTTAGACAGAGAGAGAGAGAGAGAGAGAGAGATTCAGAAAAAGGAGAAAGAGATAGAGGAGACAGTGAGCCACACAGTTATGCAAATGTAATTAGTTGCATGACCGAAACCATAGAGCAATATTTATGCCCAGACTGTACGCCAACAGAGATATAGAGACAGAGACAGCGAGAGAGACTAAGAGAGACAGAAAAAGAGCGAGAGTGAGAAAAAGAGACAGAGCAGTGAAAGCGGCCTGCAACTGTTGTGTATCTGTGAGATACTTTAAATTTTTACGATTTTTGTGGGCAAAGAGCTTTATGTTACCCTTTTTATTTTACTTTGTTGTATTTTTGTTTCTGTTCTTTCTCGACGTTTAGAGGGAATATTTTCGTATTGCTGGTTTTTGTTTTATTTTGTTAATTTTTATGGTCGGGTTTTCAGTTTTATGGCGGAAATGCCAACGCTTGCCACAAAAATAAAACAAAAAATAAAAGTAGACTAGGTCGAATGGTTTAGTTCCCCTTCCCCTCCATTTTCTCCTCTACTCCAGTCGTTTACGCTTTACCCTTACCACCACATGCTCTCGTGTAATTGCTCTGCGAGTGCAAAATCGAATGGAAAAAAAAACACCAAGAAGAAACAAAAATGTTTAAATTCTCACAGTATATTTGTTTGTTGTGTGTGTTATTTTGTTGTGTGTTGTTTTCTTGTTTTGTTCTATCTTTAAAAAGTTTTGCCCAGACCATTTGCCAGTGAAAATTGAGATTTATGAGTGCCATAGGTAAGTCTTAAGGTATGCTACGTTGTGTTCTCTGTGGTGGTACGGAGATGGGTGTGTAAGGGTGTGCGTGTGGGCTAGTTGGATTGCGTGCATCTTCTGCATCTTGAGCTTTCCCAGAGTTTGTTTTTTTTTTTAACCAAGTTGCCAACAACTTGGCATATTTCTCCATTACGAAAAGCAGACGCCCAGCATCCAGCTCTTGCAAATTGATTTGATTTGATTCGATTTTGAGACGATAAGCTCTTTGCTTTCTTTCTATTTCGCTTTCGCTTCTCCTTTTTGCTTTGCATTCAACTGCCACTTCTTACTCTTTTGCGATAAAGAAATAAGGTAAGAAATTTGTAACTTGTGCTCCGCTGAGTAGTTTTTGTATTGCTGCTGGGGCGCATTGATTGGCAGGACACAGCAAAAAGAAAACGAAAAGTAGCAATGAAAAAGGTAGAGGATAAGCCAACAGACAAACGATAAATATTCCGGCTTCCCTTCCACCACAAATTTACCCCACAGAAGCCAGTCGAAAGATACGTTGCAAGGATGGAAGTCTGGAAGCGTGTGAGAGATTGCTTTTATTAATTAAAACGTTGCTCACTTTTTTACTTCCGTCCCCCTTTCTTTTTCTTCTTGATCAGGGACAAAGAGAAAGTTAAAGTGACCAAGTCAAGAGGTTACGCATTAAATCAATGTCTCATCATCGATATTGGGTCATCGTCATCGTTATCCGTAGTTGGCTTACGGCTATGCTTCAATTAGTACAAATCAAACTCTCAGACTATTTCGAACCAACAATTTTCGTTGCCAATAATATGGGCAAACATTTTGCATAGTGTCAATTAATTTCCCCTCAATTTTCCTGTTCCCTTTTGTAGTTCCACCCTCCCTTTCAACTGCATCGCGACCCTTTAACCTCCGAGGCAAACTAAACTGACAAAATGAAGTTGATGTTGCCCCGTCGTGTCGTTGTCGTCGCGGTTGCCGATGCAGTCGACGCCTCTGCAGTGTGTTTGCCTCCCGTGTCGATGTCACTTGACGCCGTCTGCGCATCCACCCACCGATCACCCTTTCCCCAAGATCGCCACTTTCACCTTCATACCATTCCCATCCCATCCCATCCCTTGCCAAACACGTTGTCATTGAGCGCGATTGCTATTTAGCTGATTGGTGGTTTTGTCTTTAAACATCTATCTGCCGTTGCTTTCTCCTTCAACTTTCCCTCATGAATCTTCTCTCTTACCATTCGCTTCACCAAAATGACGATGTGAGTCTTCATAAAGGCATACTGCAATTAATTAAAGAGCATTGTGTTATGCCCTGGCTCTTAAAGTAGATTATATTCATGTGAATTATGTAAGGAGTGGTTTGACTCACAAGAAAGTTTTCAATTATGACAATTAAATATGTAAAGGAGGGCAAAAAGAACCATTATTTCTACACACATATTGGGTAGTATTTTTTTTTTAAAATTACTTGTTTTTAACTATGGTTTGGAACCAAAACTTTTGTTTAAAATTTTTTAACATAAGCAAATGCTTTTGATATTTCATGTAAGCAAATAGAAAGGAGCGTACTTAATGAGGTTATGTCGATTTTTTCAAATACTTTTTTAAGCCTATTTATTCAATAGTATAGCTAGATTTATTTCATAAGTTTAAATGAATTGAAATGAGAATATTTTATAAACTTAAAACGAAAGATTTAATTTCAAAAGGTCATAATCTAGATAAATTAAAAATCTTTCTGCAGTGGCATCAATATCTGGTTTTAAATAAGAATTTTAATAAAGTATATTAAATAAATAAATATAAGTAGTATTAATAAAAATAATATTAAATCGAATTTTTTGATGATTTTATTCTAAAACATGTAAATGCTAAATATAGCTGAAATTACATATATAAATGGTTCAAATGGACTTATTAATTTAATTTACGCCAAAGATTGTAACCGATAATACATTATATGACAGCAAAATTTTATTTGCGACTATTCAAAAATAGTTTTGAAGACGTTTCTAAAAATGTGAATGTGTTAATATTATACAAAAGATAAGACCATCGCCTTGCGAATTTTGGTTGTAAATAGGGTAATTGTGATATTTTACGATAAATATAAATAGACAAATAAAGTCGAAAATCTTTCCTCACGTATATGTATTTTGAGTCGATGGTTCACTAGAGAACAAGCGCAACTTTTCATCAATTACTCTAAAGGTACTAAAGCGGGTCAGTGAAAAAGAAGTTATAGCAACATATTTTCCCCTTTTGTTTGTATCTATGTCAGAAAGCATTTCCTTGTTTATGTTCGCGAGCTCTTTAAGCCCTTAGTGAGGCAATTCTCCCTGTAACAGTTTATGCACTTATATGCAGCACATGCGATTTTCTCATCCAATATCGCTTGGATACTGTAACTTCTACTATATGAATGTATATATACCTAATATTAGAAGGGGAAAAACGTTCTATGATATTTTTCCCATCCACAAAAATTTTGGGGCTCCGGCGAAACCTTTCGTCAAAGCGCATGTTTTTATCATCCAGGCCAGACCAGGCCATGACCATGGCACGTGGGAGTCGATGGTTTTTTATTGTTGCTGTTGTTGCTGTGTTGCCTTCTAATCCATTGACCAATGGACGCGATGGGCAAAATGCTGTATCCTTGATGTCTGCCTGACTGCACACCAAATGCCAAGAATAGACTGGATATTTACATGCATCGGCCTGCTGCAGCTTCTGCTGAGCTATTGCAAGTTCACTGCAGCTGACAAAATGGCCATTGCTTATGGACCATGCCCATTGTCCCCATCCCCACCCCTTATAACTTAACGCCCACAACTCTTCCACTCTCACTGGCATTCTGTAAGATCAATGTTTGTCTATCTCTGCGGTGTACCCAAAAAGCCTGCCAGCCTCAAAAAGTATGCAATGGCACTGGCCATTTGTGTTCGCCTTCGCAGGAGCAGCAGAGAGAAAAGAGAGAGAGAGATAGAGCAGAGTAGCGGAGAGCCAGAAATGCCTTTGTAAACAAGCATAAATTGTTGCATAGTTTCGGGCTGCTGCGCTTGCCCAATCGCCCATTGCTTTAGCTTGTATTATGTTTGTAGAGCCTTTTTTTGGTGCCCTTGATAGCAGAAATGAAATGAGTTGAGGGTGAGTGTTAGTCGTTAAATTGGAAGTGACTTATTTGCCGTGGCTGTCTGTACTGGTTGCATATGAATGTGAAGCCAGAGTAAGGAAATTAAACCACTTAAATGAACCAAAATTGAAGTGCTGAACTTAAAGAATATTCCTGCGCGTTTTAATTGCCAAGCCCAGTTATGTAAGTGAAACAAATCAGTTGTAATAAATGTGCAAACAGAATATGAAACAATTTATTTATAATTTATTGAAATATCTAAGAATTTCCATCATTCTGGCAATCTTAACAAACATTTTTTGGTGGCCGCTTTGAAAAATTAAGACCATTGAAACAATTCCAAGCAATTAATTTACCACTAACACGCAAACTTTAAGTAAATATTGGCTCCTACTTCTTTGAGTGCCCTTGATCGTTCTATCTGGGCGGCCGGACTTTTTCCCTCACAATTTGGACAGGGGCCGAAGAGGCTGAGTCAGTTCAACTCATTTACTCCGTACCGCAACCCGCAAAGTATGCAATTATAATATGAAAAGAAATCAGCCTCAGCCAGTGAGGTGTTGGCGTAGTCAGAAGCAGGCGAAAGTTACTCGAGTATAATTCAATGGCCATACATTGCCTTTAAAAAAGCAGTTGAAAGATTCTTTTTTTCATATTTTTTTTTGCTTTTGGTTTCTTTAATTGCCCCATCTGCAACTTCAAATGCAGCTGCAAGAAGGCAACCCTTTTTCTTAGCCTGGCCAATAAAATGTCTGGACTGTGAAAAGGAAAAGGGGAAAGGAGAAGAGGAGAAAAACCGGAGGGCAAAACCGCTTATCAGGCAAATTTTTCGCCTTGTGTTGGCGTATTATTGAGAAATTAAGCGCACATCGTGTGCATTCGCACAAAACACGTAGTATACAATACACACCACCACACACATACACTCAAATACAAAAACACATTGAAAGCGGCAAAAGAAAGGTATGAAAAGGTAATGCCCATTTAACGGAAGTTCAGCAAAAACCAGCAGGTTGAGGAAGACAAATAAAAGAAAACTTTAAAGATAAAAACTAGTGAATGTTGGCTGCCTGTGCGGGTATAAAGGAAGCATTATGCAAAAGGGATTGCGAACGAGGGTTGAGGGGGAGAGAATATACTTTCAATAGGAAAAACTTAATGAAGAAAAAAAGGGTTAGATTCTTTTTTCTTGAATGAAACACTCTGGTGAAAAGATTCAAGTCGCAAAATAGCGTGCTAAGAAGCCTGAAGTTATGTATAGAAACTATAGAAGACAGACATAAAAAGTTTATAAAATTACAAAAAAATCTAGATTTGAAATTGTTGCACTTATTTAGAAGCTACCTTGAAAACATTGTTTTCTTTTCTAACAAATATTACTTAGACAAACGTTTTTAAATATAAGTAGAGAATTTACTCTCTCATACTAATATACAAATTTTACTAATTCCTATAACTTACTAGCCCATCCAACGGAACAATCTGTCGTCAATGAAAACCAAAAATTTTAAAAGTGAATATTTTCGTTTCTTTCTTAATTCCAAATTAATTAAATAATAATTTCATAAATTTGGTCTTCCGTTATAAATGGCGTTTAATGAATTTAATTAAATACTTTTATTAAACCTTTGATTTTCAGAAAGCTATCGAAAAAAAACTCCAAATGCATATAAAATTTATTTTCATTCAATTGTAAATAGAATGTTTAAAAGTTTTTTATTTAACTAATCTTGTTAAATTGTTTTGCAATTTAATATGTTGTTTATGCCAAAAAAAATAGCACTTAAATTTATGGATAATTTTCATTGTTATGTACATAAAACAAAAAAATTTGTAGAGAAATCCATATTTTTTATTAATTTTTATTTCTAATTAAGTTGCTTGCCGTTTTTATTCAGAGCCTATTCTTTTTTTTTGTAAATTTATTTTATTTTGCAAATCTATTTGAAATGCATGAAAAATAAAATAGATGCTAATTAAAATGTTCATATACTGAAAAATTTGTCCGTGGTTGCCCAAGGCCAATATAAACGTATGCCAAATCTTTAGTGAGAGTTTGCCCGACCCATGTCATCATTGTCATTGGCGGAGCAGCAGAAACAGCGACAAAATGTGAGCAAAAAAAGGGGGAACAATCAAAAAAAAATGAGAGGGGCAAGGGAAGAGAATCCGTTCCCCACCAAAAAAAAATTGGTTACATAGCTGCATTGCCAGCGGCGAGGTAAAAGGATAGTATATAAACTCTTGAAACAAGGACAGGGAGAGACATGGTACCATGACATGGACATAACAACCGGCGACAGTTGCATTAACCTTAGCTGTCAGCCATTAGCCAACAATCCAGTAAGCCACAACATGGCCAGCTGGCTAGTTGCCTGGCCAAAAAGTAAGGCTATGCTTTGTCGTGGTTGACTTTGTTTGTTTTTGTTCATCTTTTGGAAAAGAGAAGATTATTCATTGTGTCGATTGGTTAACCGTTGCATTGTTTAGCAATGTTTTAAACTATCAATCGACAGTTCAATTCAAGCATCAATTAGTACCTGATGTTGAAGGTTAAATCTTAAATTCGAATATTGTACAATGACTTTAAAAATAAAATTCTAAATTCCAGTAACTTGTATGCCACGAAGTGGAATTACGTAGGAAAATAATGTAAATATATCGCACACTAAAATATAAATTTTGAGGGACAGTTTGATGCGACTAATCTGATGTATGCGATTCATTACAAGAAAACAAATGTCTCTTTGTTACTCTCAAGTTGCCTTTGACTATTTAATAATCGAATACTTTTTAAATAGATTTTACCATTTTGCATTAATTTTATAATAGTTTTTAAAAACTGTTTTAATAGCTTTTCTAACTTGTTTCAATTACTAAATTAAACAGGCAACTTCGCCATTCTACTATTATTTCCCCTACCTCTAACCCCAATTAGTTTTTTTTTTCATTATATTTCACTAAAAGTTGGCGACATATACATTAGGGAACCGACAAAGGCAAAGAGAACAGGAAAGCGAGAGACAGAAGAGAGGGGAAGAGACGACTAAAAAAGAAAGGAGGAGCACATCCTGTTGTGTGTGCATCATGTTTCGCAAGAAGAAATTGCTTGCGAAGTAATTGTGTTGCCTTTATTTGCGGTAATTGTTTGTATATGCAGCTGGCAAAATTGTCCACCAATGAATAACAAATATGGTACATATAATTAAAAGGGGCATGCCATGAGGGGGGCACCAACAACAGTTCTGGTACGGGTCGGCACTCCCGTGCCGGCAATATTGGGCTTTAATACATGCCAGCGCGTTAAGCAAATACCTTAAGGCTGCACCAGGCCAAAAGCATCTGTTGATGTTGCACGAAGAGACAACAAGATACGGAAGTGCTGAGCGTGCGAGCTGAAAAGCTTTTACCCTAACCAAATGCCAAAGTGCAATGGTTAAGTGTACGTTGGGAGAAAGGTGGCCACCTATAAAGAAGAAGAAGAAAAAAAAGAAATGCGCAAAAAAATGGTCGACTGGTAAGTCAAAATGGCGTTAGCGACCACAGTTTGTTTTAGCCTTCGCCTGCTCTTTGATAAAGTGCAGCGACCATGCGGCATAAACAATGTGGGAGCGCTTACCTTTCGGACCCTGCCGGAACCCAGAGAAGTCAGCCATGGTCTTGCCAACGATGCTCTGACTATTGCCGCTATTTTTTCCTCCCTTTTTTCTCTGGGCGAAAGGGGCGTGGCGCTGTACGATAATGTATTTTTGCGCTTGAAGTGCTTTCGGTAGCCGTTAATTGAAATGCATGTGGTGTGTGTTGAGGTTTCCTGCTGCCACCGGGTGTAATGCTAACAAAACCAAGGCGGCGACTGTTGCTCTGCACAGAAAACGTGGAAAAACCCAAATAGAGAGAGTAAATGTGTCCTATGCATAACTATTGCCCTTAACGATAATGAAAAAATCTTAATATTGCAATAAATGTCACAGAAGTCTGACTAAGAAACTATATGATAGAATTATTGGACTTGCGATTTTTATGAATCGATTTAATATTCCCTAAATTTTTGTAAACATCGAGCCTATACAAATTGGCTAATCTCAGGCCCAATCTCATTTTCGAACCGTCGTAAATTGGCTTATATTTAAATCACTTTGAAAGTGCATGTTCGAATTTTAAATTTAGGATCTGAGAGAAATGCAAGTAAATTCTAGATCAATTCTAAATCCATTAAATTTATTTGAGAACTGGCCTGAGTACCACAGTGAACTTTGTTTATTTGATATTTTCCTTTAAGATTACTTACTTCTAAAGAAATAATCCTACAAAAGATTTTCTTGTAACAAGAAGATGATAATTATATTTTAGACTAAACGAATTTAAATGGGATAGTTGACATCATTGATTGAGACATTATCTACTGTCAATAGTTTCATTTATTAATACTTTGGAAATGATTTATTTCTGAAATAACATAATTATTAGTATATTATCAATCTTATTATAGGAAAACCAATAATGAAGCAACAAAACGGAGAACGCCATAGAAAATCAGCCTATTTGCATTTTGACTCTATTTAATTATTCCTAGTAGCTATCTTCTGTTAAAAGGATGTCAAAGGCTTTTTGGCAAGCTGACATTTCAAGCACTTTTGATGAAAAACCTCACTGCTTTCGCTTTTTGTTATTCACCCTACATCTTTGCAGCTTTGTCTACCACTTTAAAACAGATTTACATAAATTTGACTGTTCCTAACAATATAAAGCATTAAATTTTAAACAATAAAAATTATTATCAAGTATAAGAAGAGTATTTCATTATCTCATACAGTGAGGATTTTTTGTTGCTGTTGTTGTTGCTGGTAACTTTCTCTAGTTTTTTCTCGAACTTTCATCTGGGTGTTCTCCAGGTTGTTATCCAAATCTTGGTTCAGACTCCTTTGTTCTTCTTCTCTCCCCGTTTTTCCCCCTCCACACCTTTGCCTTTACATTCTTCATTATTTTGCACGCACATTTCGCTAGCGGCTAGACAAGATTGTGTTTTGTGCATCTGTGTGTGTGTGTGTATGAGTGAGTGAGAGTGTGTGATGCCCTGTGGTGTGTGTGTGTATTTTGGCAGTTATAACACGCACATTTTGCTGCATGTATTTCAACGGTTTCTAATTTGCTTGCCAGCGGCTGAAGCAAATTCTAATTTATTGCAAACTATGTAACTGCTTTCGTGTCCTTATTGTTGTTTTCTGTTGTTTGTGCTTCTGTTTTGCTTTACTCATTTGCTTTTGGGGCACAGAGGCAAAGGTCGCATCCTTCTTGGCTAAGGCGTTGATTAAAAAAAAACGAAGAAAAAAACCTAGCACATAAAATAAAAGTCAGTTGGCACGCCCCGAAGCTATGTAAAGCAGCCACAGAAAAAGGTGTTGAATTGAATTCCATATGAATTATAGCTGTGAAAAAGTTTTTGGAGAAATAAAAACCACAATCAAGGTGTAAATAGAATAAAAAGTAAAATAAAATTTTCCTACTTACCTGGAGCAAAATTATTTAAAAAAATCTTTATATTTGTAATCAGTTAAAATAGTGAAATACAATGTAAAGAATTTATATTGTTAATTTAGAAAATTATAGTTAATCTATTATATTTGGAGTTTAACCTATTCTTCAGATGCCAATAATGTTTTTTTTTTTGGCCACAAAAATATGTTTTTAAAAATATCTTTTAAAAAATTCTTGTTTTCAATTTTTCTTGGTTTTCTTAAATCTACATAAATCTTTCTTAAACGTCCTGAAAAAGTGATGGCAATTTTCATTGATTTTTTTCCACATTATCTAATAATTATGTTCTAAAAATTGAGTTCTTTGTTTAACATATTTTTTTAATAGAAAAAGAATGGATGCAAAAATTGCAAATTTGTTTCATGTGTTAAGCTACTATTGCGATCTCTGTTGGGAAAATATTTCTTTATCAGTATTAAGTTTAAATAGTTATGTTAATACGTCTCATATATATATAGATATATCATTATAGACATATATCTCCTTATATTACGATAAACCTAGTTTGCATACTACCACACTTATGCCTGAAATATTTAGTTTTAAAACTGAATAAAATCACCATAGAGGACTCCACAGAGAAACACAGGCCGACATGATTTTTGGTGACTTTAACCTGAGAGGTGTTTTTAACTAATTCGGTACGCTGAAATGGAAAATAGGCACCCAAAACTATACTATATAAAGTTTTAAAATTGTTTTTCTACATTTTTAAAGAATTGTAGAATTTCTTGCTTAAAAAATTAGCGTTGTTTGCAACATTACTTATAAACAATTATTAGATGCATAAAATTACAAGAATTTTTAAAATGTTTGAACTGTTTGGTTCGAATTTTACTTATTTTGGAACCATATCCAAAGGTGTATGATAATACGCTTGATAACAAAGGAACGCGCTCTTTGATTTTGGTGTAAATTGCATTTAAATCATACCTAATATATTAATAGGTTAAAAATAAACGTTTGAGTATAATAACTTGTTATATTATACTAGAAAATATTGAAAATGAGGCAATTTGAAAAATTCCAACGCATTTTTTTCGAAATCCTGACTGATGGGCAAAAACTAAGTACACGGCCGTGATCAGCACCCCCAAATTACTATAAAAGACCTATTGAACTTAGAACACTTTTCATGACCTCAAAAATGTCGGCCTATGTAATCATACAGTACAATGAAAATCTTATATAATTGAATTTTAGAGATCTCCAAGTATTACCCATATGAGAAGGCAAAAATCACTTGCAGTTTTTCGTTGCCTCATATATCCTCATGTGATAGTGCCTCTTTCCAAAGCTTACTTTTATGTTTCATTGACTCATAACTATGATGCTGCCAGCACTTTTAACGAAAATATTACAAACAAAAATACATACGTATATCGTTTCATAACTACTTAGCAGCAAAAACTGTTTTCAATTCATTTTGTTGCTTTTCCAAGGCAAAACGAAACGAAAATCCAAGACAAGGAGCCACTTGACTCTGCACATTGTGTTGGTAAGAGGGCAAAAGTTTTGTGTCCTATGACTTGATAATGCTTAATGCCTGGGTTTACAATGCAAATGCCTATCAAAAATGTCTATCCATTCAGTCAACATCAGTCAGCTTATGCCATAATCTACAAAGTACAAAAAGAGAAGAGAAGCCCGATAGAAATGCGTATAGAACGAGAGAGAGAGAGGGTGTGTGAACTGAGAGGAGAAGTAAAAACATTTTCCAAAGATTTTAAAAGTTTTTTTTTCCATTTTTCTTTTATACCAAAAATGCAATGCAATCAATGGCTTAACTATGATACAATTGAGAAAAGATTGAAGCAGGTCGGTGTGGTAAGGGCAATATATAAAAAGTCAAAGATCTAACAACTTGTCATACTTGGGACCATCCTTTTTCTCTCTTTCTTTTTGGGATTGAGTAAAAGAATTCATAACAATTTTTGCTACTGTTGCAACGTTGTTGAGTAAAGTAAACAGTGTCGAGCCTAAAATGTATGCAATCCTTATATTGATTGCATGTCTTCTTCTTTCTGAGTACGAGGGACAGGATATTGGAGGGTGAACTGCTGTCTGCATTGAAGCTGAGAGCTGCCGTTTTCAATTTCACTCAGGCAGCAAATTGATAAAAATTGAATAAAATAAAGAAGCAGCAGCACTAGCCAGCAATAGCTGAGTTTTAGTACTTCGACTTTATTTATGGTGAGAATTTTTAGCTTTTGTGTACCCTTCAGGACAGTAAAAAAGTCACATAGTCATTATGACGCATGCAAGTTGATGATTAGTATGCAAATTAAGTTTGATATGCAAAAAGCAAGGGTTTTACCTTGCCAAAGTAACTTTAAAGTCAATTGACAGCTAAAAAGTAGCGTAAAAATTTTTTATTTTTGCCTACTATTTCAGCAGATATTTAATAGTCGATATTACCACATTTTAAGATAATAAACTTTCTTTCTTTTTTGTTTTATTTTTCAATCGAGCAAATGGAAAAATATTGCTTGCTTCTGAGGCAAGAATATGAAAGAAAAAAAAGTTGGCTTGCATTTTTTATGCACAAGGGAAGGACTCAATTGCAACACTTTTACACACACACCAGAAATAGTTGCAACCATCTACACGGTTACATACATACAAAGTATGTTGAACATTTGCGCCTACAAGCAGCAATAGATTTACAATATGTTGTGTGGTTTTGCACACATGTTTATTTTCAACTCAAAGAACGTATATAACGGTCATGTTCGCTGCTAGTGTCCTAGTCTGTCTATTGCCAGGAAAACACTTAAGTAGGATAAGATACAATACACGGTAAAAAGTAACTGTAGGAAAAATACTGAGATTGTAGTAAAAGGAAAAACAAATAACGAGTATTATTAGATTCCTTTTTTTAAATTCCTTGCCCATGCATATTGAATATTGAATTGCAAAGTACATGATATTGCCTTTGTTGCACATTTCATTATTCTTTCTCTTGTTTTGTTGATGGTTTCCCATAACTATGTATAAGTGCGGTTGGCGGTCCATGCTCTTCTGTTCTGCTGTATGTGTGTGTGTGTGTAAATGTGCATATGAAGCAACGTAAACAGTAGTGGATGATGGCACTACTGGCAACTGCACCTGAGCAATGCCATCTACATACTACATAGGTGACGTGTAGCATCATAATGCTAATGATATTTGCTTTAAAGTATACAGTGGTTAGAGCAGCAGCTGCAGGAGTTGCCATTGCCGCTGACTTTAGTTGATGAAAAACTCTTTAGAAATGCATTAGTAATTTCATAATGGCCGCAGCTTGGCTGGCTCGTTACCCCCATTTTGCACTTGTGTTTTGTTTTCATAAGGTTTTCACAGTCAATTGACCAATGGAAAGTGCAAAGGAATGAAGCGTGTCTAATGTGAATGTTGCCTTCATGGTGATAGAGAGAGAAAAGAGGGCAAAGCAAGAGGTGATTGCATAATAGACTCATAGTTATTGGAATCCATATGAACATTACTACTCATACATAATTATGGCAACAGTTTAAGCCAATATGAAATCTTAATCATGCTAAAGACATATAATTAAGATTAATTAAACAATTCAAATCGTTTGTCAATTGAGTTTAAATTTGCTTAAATTATAGTTTGCATTCAAATTTAATCTCTACACTTTTAGAATTGCAAAATCAAATACACAAAATATCTTTTGCTTTTTATTTAAACTTAAAGGTTTAATTTTTTTTTTATAATGATGTTAGATTATATTTCCAACCTTACTAAATGCCTTTAATTGATATAATATTAAATGGAAGATATTTTTCGTTTATTAAATTTTATTTAGCAAATTCTTAACATTTATATCAATTGAAAACTGATAAATTGTCCGTCGAGGTTGAAATCTTAATTTTCTATCAATTTGATTGCAAATAAATAAATAAAATATCAATACAATTTCAGTTTGATTTATTTTCATTTCTTTGGCTGTTGAGCATTTGAATAAATCAATTTTGATTGCATATGTAGATTTTATATCTCAAAATATTCGCCTAATTGATATATAAATTTTCTTGAACAAAAACAAATGGCAATTGCCATTGATAATTTAATAAGAGTTTTAAATAGTTTTATAAAAAAA